>NC_089196.1:31640266-31760266 GCF_963930695.1 Labrus bergylta
AAGTTTAGTTTAAAAATAAAATAAATAAAGGTCTCGGATTGACGCCTGTGCCAAATGAAGGCAGGGTCATTTCATAGACTGAAGTAAATAAAAGGCCCGGGCAGCATATAAATCTTATATATATAAAAGGCTATGAAGTCTATTGTATGTGTGTGTGTATGTATGATCACTTTTGTGGTTACTGATGTTTGCTTTGTCGTGTGTATGAATTATTATTATGAGTGTGGAAACACTTTCTTTCTTTTGTATGCTGTGTTTTGATTTTGTTTTTAACCTCAATGTAAAGCACATTCAGCTTATCTGTAATGAAATGTGCTATATAAATAAAATTGCTATTGCTATAAATATAAATGCTGATTTTGTAAATGAAGGAACTCAAACAGAAGATGTGTGTCCAAAGTTCACAATTTAAAGTACAAAAAAAAAAGAAAATGTGCCACTGTGAAATGCAACTGATTTTTGCAGAAGTGCCAAAAACTGCAGTTCCTCCAGTCTCCACTTGAGGCAGACTCCAAAAGCCAGGAATCCACATCTGCACACCGTCTGCAACGCTGATGAAAGCTTTACGCGTCCGATGTTGAACTGTACGCTGCGGCTCTACCCTGATAATACAAACTTTAAAGGACATCGAGTGTGCTGACTTTTCTGTTTTTTTCTTTTTGGGGTCGTGCACCTGAAGTTTTATGACTGTTTGAGTGTGCTACTTCTTTTTGCTGTTGTCCCATATTAGAATGCCCATTTTGACAGCATTTTTATTTAATCTTGAAATGTGACCCCAGATCTCTCTGAAATATTTTTTATGATCCAGATTTTTTTACTGATGCAGATATAATGGAAAGCAGTAAAACAGCAAATACTTTTCAGATTCCCCGTTTTATATGACACGCAACCTCGAACACTGAAGAAAAAACACAGCTGCCATATGAATAAGGTAATAATCAAACACAAAAAGTAACTCGTCTAAATGCGCAACAGGGTACCCTGTGCACAGCCATTCTACTTTCTCAGGTGCTGGTCAGTTGCAGGAATATACAATGAAAACATAATAAACAAACACAATAATAAATGGCACTGTCCATGGTGACTATACAAAGTCTGTCAGAAGTAGTGCTGGTCAGGGTCTTACTTTGGTCTGGATCTGGGATGCGGGCACTAGCCGGCGATGGAGGTCCTGGAGGACCCGGCGGGCCTGGTAGACCCCTCTCTCCTTGGAGCCCTTGTGGACCACGGGGACCTGCGGAGAGGGAAGACAGAACCAAGACATGCGGTGACAGAAATAAGACATGTCATCACAAAGACGTGATTTTCATAGTGTTTCTGATTCTGCAGAGGCGGAGAACAATGACCGAGTGGTGGTGATAAATAACGTGATGAAAGGAGGATAAACTATGACGGAGACCAGAGAGGAAACAGATTAGAGAAAGTGCTGAGTGATGCAACGTAACTGTGCCTGGCAGGAGTGTGTGTGTGTGTGTGTGTGTGTGTGTGTGTGTGTGTGTGTGTGTGTGTGTTCATGTTCACTCAGCAGCTGGACAGAGCAGGAGAAGTGAACTGGTTGACTTTGTGCTTCTGTAATTAACAGGAGGAGGGTGTTTAACAGTGCTGGGTCATGAGAAAACTCAAATAAACACTGTTAAACTCTATAAAGTGTTCCTGGCACTGATTTAGAGTGAACTAAAGCATACACACCTCGAGCTTTTCTCATTATAACCTGTTTTAAAACGGTTCAGTTTGCAGGACGCCCCTGTGATGAACTGTTTTATAAACTCATTTGTTCCCATCTTGTTAAAATGTAATTGTTTCTTAAGGCTGTTTGTGTTGTGCACTAGCGTCATCGTATCCTCTTGTTGTGTTTTTATGCAGATCTTGTTCAAAATGAGTCATTTGGTGCTTTTCAGGGGCATGTGCCTCTCTGTTCAAGACAAATTTTCCCCAATGGGACAGTAATGCATGGTATCATATGGTATCATTTTGTATCGCATTATATCGTTTCGCATCAAATCGCATCATTTTGAACTGATCGTATTGTATCACTGTAAATTGAATTGCATCGTATCATTGCATCAAATAATCGCATCATATTGTATCATTTTAAACTGATCTTATCGTATCGTTTCATCGCGAATCCTATCATGATAACACACTTGCTGTTTAATTTATATAAAGGTATTTTGGTGAAAATAGTATGTCAGTGCCTATTCTGTTGTGATTTTATCAGTGAAAACAATTAAATGGATGTTCATTCTTGTGTTCGTATCACAAACAGCCTGTAGCTGGTCCAAATAGGCTGCCTGGTTTTCTCCCAGTCTATTATTTTAAATGTGTTTAAAAAAAAACCCACATCTGACCTCATTGTTTGGACTCTCCTGAGGTCTGCCCTCTAACCACCACCTCTTGCTCTCTTACAGGCCCACACTCACCACCTCTCTGTTTTATAAGCTGAGACAACATGCAATGACGGTCCACTAATTACTACTTTGCAGAGTAATGTTATTCCGGCTCTGATTTGACACCTCTGTGGACCACGTTCCCTCCGCCTCGGTAAACACTGCAGCATGACCGACCATGTTTTGGCTGCTCAGGGGGGGGGGGGGGGGAGACTGCAGGCTACAGTCTGCAGCACAGTGCTTCAAATGGCCGATCAAAGTGGCTCTTAAGAATCTATGTGACATGTTAGGGAAAACAATTTTCGTTTTGCCCAGCAGAATTATGGTTCCCTGGAGGATGCTGCGTCAAAATATGAGTCACAGCATGTAACACAACTCTCCTTTAACTTATCAGGACTCGTCATAACGTACAATATCACTGCTTCTAACACATGAGTTCCCTTTTTCTCCCATCTTTCCCATAACCTCTGACATTAAAAAAACACATTTATCTACATTTTTCCATGACATTGGAAGCATTCCAGCTCTCAAGTTTATCTTTCTCTTTGAAAAGAAAAAAATCATCACAATGAGGGAAACGCAGCTTGGGATGTAAGACATAGCTCTGGTTTTTGGGTACTTACGAAGTAATGGAGATAGAAAAAACAATAACACCGCAGGCATATGGAAATCATAAGGACCTGGGATTATTGTATATATAGCTCATGTTCGGTGCAGATTGAAGTCACATGGCGCTTCTTGGAAAGTGGGTTTGTAGTTTAACTTTTGCTCTAAATCTCAGCGTTGCCCAGCAGCAGGCACAGAGCAAGGGTCATATGTTCGCCTGCAAGGAGGAGAGTTCCTGCCTTCATGATCCAAAGCAGAGGTATAAAAGCCTTCAGCCGGAGCAGATGTTGAGACACACTTATACCAACGTTTAAGTCGCAGCTGCGTGTGGATTTACTTTTCCCTAACAGGTCATTTATTATTTGTACATAAAGCAGTGAAATCAGAATACAGGGAGCAGATTTATGATTCAGCATTTGTTCTGGTTCAGTAAGCAGCACATGTCAGAGACGCTTTATGTAGTCAGGAAAAATAAATGCCTTCGCTGCCCACTGGAACAGCAATTTTTAAAAACATATGATTTAAAAAAAATGCCCAAATGCCTCAGGGGCCACTGGAAAACGCTCAGACATTCACCGCTGGAGGGTCTGTGGGCTGAAGGAGCGGTTTGAGAGAGGAAGACAAATACTCCGGAGCAGGACGTCGAGGGTGTTTTGTAGGAGAGCCTTTCAAATGTCGTCTCCTACATGCAACAGGATAAAATGCTAAATCTTTTACAGACAATAGGATTATTGATCCAAGATGGGGCTTGGAATGGACGCCTCAGTACGTCTGTTTGTAGAGTAGTTTCTGCTCTCTCTCTCTCTCTCTCTGATCACATTCATCAGAGAGGAACTTTTTAGCTCTCACTAAGTCAGGGGGCATTTTCACACATGTACCAAACTCCAAAAATGTTCTGAAGTTTTCAGGGATAGATAACTCTGTTAAACACAAAAAAAGCAAATTTTATCCAGACTTCTTCCTGCCAGCCCCCTATGGAAATGTCTGCAAGAAGTCGCTGTGAGCCGGTGTGTGTGAACACAGCAGGTACGCTAATATTCACTACAAGTGAGTGGCAGCTTCTAAAGTTTGGATACTGCAACCGCTGCATAACCGATGCGATCCTCATGCAATGTTTTGAAACGGCCTCATTATGTTTTCTGCTCTTCAGAAAGTTCCTCTCCACTCATTTTTTTAGATACTGTGAGGTTGACCTGTTGCGTGTGGCAGCCATCATAGTATCAGACTCTTCTGCACATACGCCGTCCTGCCTGGTACCCCCCCACCCCCCACCCCCATGCAGATTGATGTGCATGTGTGATCAGGAGTGCATTATGTGAAAACTGCAAGGCTGTCAGGAACAGTCGATGTAAAAACAACAAAAAGAACCAAATCAGTTGTGCATGTTGAAGATCGTTGTTTGAACTCACCCTCTTTTTCATGTATAACTTAAAACTACACTGAAGGCCAATCCCTATCGTCTGTAACTACTCAAAATACCACAACAATCTACCACTTCATCCATACAGATATTTATTCTAGCATCCGTGCACTCTCTTTTACACTCTTGCTGCTTTTCTGCAAGTATTGCTTTTGTGTCTTATACAGTATATCTAAACTCGTATTATATACTCTTAAGTTTAGGTATGCAAAGGTCTTACATGTGGTGGTTTTTAGTTTCTAGTTTAGTTTATTTATTTGTTCTCGTTTAAAGTTGAGTGTATCAATTTCTTTGTCTGCATATTGAGATTAGTGTAAAACCAGTCACATTCCTTGTATGTGCCCGCTAACTTTGCCAAAATAATCGTTTCTGATAAGTGGACGGGCAAATTTACAACCGCCCTGCACACAATCCTTCAAAAAGATCAATATCTTCATGTGTTACTCTGAGTGAACTAAGAGGTGAGTGTGCTTCTACTCTCAGTCCTCTCTCACCTGCAGGTCCCGGGAATCCCCTGGATCCAGGGGTTCCAGATGGACCCCTCCCCCCGACATCCCCGCGAGGCCCACTGGGACCCGGCAGCCCTCGAGACCCTGACTTTCCTATAAGAGGAGGAAACAAGTCGTGAGTAATCATGAAGCTTTAACTGGTTTTACATCTTAAACGGTTTCACTTTCACTGTCTGAAAGGCGACCGTGGTAACAATTTACCATCTCTGCCAGGAAGCCCGTCTCTCCCCTTCTCACCCTGAGGACCTGCAAAGAAAACAGAGCGGTGATTTCATTTGAGGTGAAGCTTTGTGAGACTAAAATTGGGCTCGCACCACCTGGAGTAAGATGTGGTGTTAAATCCACTGAGGGAGGAAGAGAAATAAAGAAACTGAGAACAACACTCTTAATGTTATAAAGGCTGTTTTATATTTCATTTCCAAAATACTTTTATCATACTTACCTCATTTTGATTCACTTTAAGACCAAAAGAGAGTGATGGGATATTAAATGGTTCAATAAGTGTCTATTGCAGTCGGCCAATGATGCTGTGCCATTGGCCTGAGTGAAACACACTCTCTAGGTTAAAGGTCAACTCATCCCATTTCGACAACTCATTCAGTTCGCAGATGTTTGGGAGCGATGCATAAGCAGATATGCAGTTGTATTTCTCCTTAAAGACTGTTTAGGTGTGTTTTAAGAGAAGATTTCTTAAGAACTGTTGGTAAATGAAGCCCAGTCTCCATGTGTAAGAACACTGAGCAGGTGCTTCAGCTGAAACGACCAAGAAGACAGGAAGACCCCCGGGTGCTGACGAGGTTATTTGACACCTAACAGGATTATATTTTGACAATGGAAAGCATCGGGCTTCAGTGCAGGGGAGTCAAGACCTTGAAACCAGGTCTACTCCCGCATGGCATTTATGTTAGCTTACGTATACGATCGTTTTAGCCGCCATTAATATGAGATGCAACTTACAAATCACTGTGTATGAATGTGTGATGAATCGTGGGACCACTGCAGATTTCAAGGTGGAATCTGGTCTTAAAATATATATTTTTTAAAGATTTATTTTTAAGCTTTCATGCCTTTTTTGGATAGAGTCGAAAATCAGGGAGAAAGAGAGAGGGGGGGGATAGAAGCCCCAAGTCGGATTCAAACAGGGGTCGCCCGCTTCGAGGACTACAGCCTCCAAATTAGGAAGTGGACAGTCATGGGATAATACTCGAGTCAATGTCAACTAGTCACTTGAACCTCTCTGGGATGTTAAGATGTAACTGACAATCTTTCATAACTGCTTCTTCATATTCTACGTTTTCAAAGACAGCCTTCATGACCTTTCCTTTCAGTTCAGTCACGGAGGGCAGAAAGGAGAGCAGCAGTAAACGGGGCTCTTGCTTTTAGAGGAAATGAGTGTGCGTTGTGGAGGAAACGGGATATGAGCAGAGCTGAGCAGGTAGAGGACAGGAAAAGAGTTGCAGAGAGAGACTTCTGACAGAACCCTGTGGTACACCTGATGGATGACGGTGTGCTGTACTGACCTGCAGGCCCCTGCTCACCAGGAGCTCCCTGAGCGGCTGAGGCCCCCATCAACAACAAGGCCTCTGCTGCAGTTTCTCCTTTTCCCTGAAGGTGGCGATGTGACACGGAGGCTGGGGCAGCGAGTAATTGGACCTGGGATTAAAAACACATAAAAGAGAGACGGCTGTTAAACGATGCAACATCGAGGATTTGAATTTGGACATTCAGCCTTCTCTCCTACGGGCTGTAAACTCTGGAACGCATGATTAACAAAGGTCAAGTGCTGGCTATCGTCACATCTGTACTGTTGTAGTTCTATGTTACTGAGCGCTGGTTATTTAATTACCCTGTACACATAAAGGCCCAATCAGGGACAGGAGATGAAATGAGCTGCAACATGTCAGTTTTATGCAGGTTTGTCACTCTCTGATAGTTCTGTAGTGAAGACCACGCTAACTGAGACCAGAGAGCTGCAAGATCGAGACATTAAGGGATCCAGAGCAAGTTAAGATCAAGTCCAAGGCCGGCTTAGACCGAGACCATACACATCAATGAAAAATCATCATCTTGTGTGAAGCAGGCGTGTCACTCACTTAGACGTAACACCGGGAAGGTTGAGCAGCAGATAAAAATAAAAACCACAAATGAATTGAAGTTATAAATTCATAACTTTCCTTCTAATCACAGAGATGATGTGGAAAATATCCAATCAGTGGACTTGATTTAAAAACCGGAATCCGCCCAGTCTGACACAGAGACAAGACAGACTAAAAATGCTTTCAATTCCTAGACGAGACAGAGACCTTCAAAATGTGCTTGAGTACTACAATACTTCTCCCTGACCTAACACACCTTCCTTCCTTCCACCCAGAGATTCATCCTGCCAGCATGTCGGGACCAAGAGACCGAGGAATTCATTTGTCCCGGCGGCCATCGCCTTTTTAAACGACTAATTGTGTTTCTTTTCCCTCTGTTTTTCATCTATTGTATTTATTGTCAATTTGACTTTTACTTCTTAGTGTCCTTCTTATGTTGTCTGCTGATTGTTGGCTGGATGTTTGTATGTTTTTTACTGCTTTACTGCCCTCTCACAGGGATAATAAAAGCAGACTTGAATTGAGATTTAACACACAGGTATCGTTAAGACCCTGTTGGAACTATATCAAGATACTGCAGATGAGAGAGAACAGTCCATACCTTCTCCTCCAGCGAGTTCAGCCTGTCGCCCATAGCTGTGATTCGACTGCAGTTGAGACAATCTAAAAAAAAAACAAGAAATGATTTCTTTACCTACAGGAATCAGACTCTTAAATTTGAATATTTGACTTTTTGTTTTAAAAGTCAGCCAACACTCACTAGAAATAGACTCTCCTGTGCGTGCAGGCGGGCGTCGTAGTGTTGATGGTTTCCTCACTGCCTCTTGAGCTACGAGCTGGTTGGCCGCCTCTGTAGAAGAAGAAAACAACAAAGAAATAGATCAGTTATAGTGGATTCACCCTGAAAACAGTAACTTTAAAGGAGCAATATGTAACTCTGACACCTAGTGTTTAAAATGGGTACTGCAGTCCAAATTCAAAACATTGTAGAGAGCTGTCTCTCCCCCCCTCCTCTCTAGAGTCACACAGGTCACCATGTGGTGGACTCTGAAGCTTCAGTGTTTATCCAGCTCTGCATGGGTCTGTAAACCTTTCTGTGTTCTAACCTCTCTCCATTTTTCAAAAGCATCTCCAATATTGATCCTAGTTTGAGCACGTTTCTGCTCGTGGAGCTTATTAGAAACATGCAGAGGCTTTTTAGGTCGGGTACAATCACTTCTATCTGAACCACTTCTCTTGACCGCTTCCATCGCTGCAACACCTGTTGACCTGATAACTGCTCTCATATCTGGCAAACTGAGGGGTGTCCAAAATAGCTGTGTGGGGGCGTGTCTTAAAAGCGCCTACCTTCTCTGGTCCAAACAAATCCAGAGCATTCAGGAGCAGAATCTAAAGTTAGAAGGAGGACATACTGGCTGCTGCATTGTTGTCAGAGAAGCCAGCACTTCAACATAGCATGTTTCCTTAATGTCTGATCAGATAGTAAGATCACTTTATCATTTCAGTCAGTAGATATCTTACAGATTGCTCCTTTAAACATTTATATACAACATGTGTTAAAATAGTTCTAATCACAGGTGAAATTCTCAAAAAGATCGACTCGCAGTTAAACACATCTGTCCACCTACACTGTCCTACACAAATCAGTCCAAACATCTTTTGCAAACAAAAATGGAGGTTATCTGGTTTTAGTGACTAAAATGTGACAGTTCACAGTTTTTCTCCATGTTGTTGTCTCGTTGAAAGTTGACGTCTTTGAGTTCTGGACTGCTGCAATGACAAAACAAGACATCTGAGGACGTCACACTGAGTTCCTGGAAGTTATCCCCGGGCGTTAGTCGTCATTTTCTGACATTTAATAGACAAAACAAATGACTGAGTATTCCAGAAGATAGGCATTTACATAAATCGGTAATAAAAATGTTAATTTCAGCCAACAAATCAAAGGATTTACATCCACATTGAATGAGTCTGGAGGGTCATGATTTGCCAGAAGTAGTTTTTTCTCTCCTGCGGAAAAAAAAAAATCTGGAAACAAGTGTGTGGACGTGGCCTGCATGGACGGGTGTGTAGAACATCTGACTTTAAGAGCAGCAAAGTTAAGGTCCACAAAAAGACCAGCAATAAATGTTCCCTTTTTAAATTGTATCCACAAACTAACTCTATAAAACAAGTGACAAGTGCCTAACCGTAGGCCAAGGATTCTGGCACTGACGGCCATTATTCATTACTTTCTTTCTAAGAAATAAGAATTCAAGCCAGATATGAAGAAAATCCAGGATTGAGAAGAACAGATCACTTTCCTGCTCTGATAGTAGGGTTGCATAAAATTCTGTTTATGTGTCATGTTTAAATGTTAGCCAACTGTTAGACTGTCACATTTCCAAAGGTTAGAAACAGTCAGATAAAAAGAGACGACAATAAAAAGAGAGTGTCTGATTCTTCCAAATAATACGAGTATGTTTAATTTAGGACGGAGTACGGTTTTTACACTACCTCTGCCACTTTAAAGCAGCAATATAGGAATTTGGTTTGGAGTGCAGCCTGCTGTTGTAAAACAATCTGTGCTGTTACACCTTTCCCTCTGAGACTGCGTTCATCTGTTGACAAGCAGAGGGTGGAGAAGCCAGCAAAAATATGAGATGTGAAACAACCACAGAGACCGACAAGGTTCAGTAACATTACCAGATTCTGCACAAATATGATTCTGCAAGCGTCTTCAGCCAGTCGTCTGCAAACTGTTTGCATGTGGAGTATATGTACAGTATGTGTATTCATCTGTTACCATGACGTCTATAGACCTAGCTAAATGGCTACATTGGAGAGGGTAACATGCTAGTTTACAAAGCTAACTTGAAGCTCGACAAGTTAAGAGACAACTTTTTGGTTTAAGATGGATATTCAGTATTCATTTATTTGTTTGCAAACCTGAAACATAACTTTGGTTCGGTGACTTTCTGCATCGAGTAAAGCTGCTGAACATGAGACGACGATGACTCAGATAACAAGATAATGCAACAGCCTAACATTACGTCACAATCTGTGATGAATATTGTCTGCCGAGATGTAATCTCTGCTTCTTGATCGGTCACTCTCTCTTTTTCTCTCTTTAGCTTCCTCCGTCACCGTCCTCTGTGTCTCTTAGCCTCAGCTGTTATATCAAACAGTACAGAGACGGGCTAACTAGCTTCTTTTTATAACTGAAGGCTGCAGCGTTGTAAAGTCGTACACACTTCTCACAGGAGGACCTCGGCCTGCTGCCAAAGTTACATAGTTCAGTTAAAAAGAGACGCCATTCTCCCTGTTGAAAGTTATCGTACTATTAAATTGACCTTTTCAGCTTTTTTAAGTGGGAAAGTTACATATTGTTGCTTTAAAGGGAGACTTCACCTGTTGAAACATGAATCTGTATTGACATTGGGTCATATATGTAGAAATGTGAAATACATTTTGAAGTTGGTGCGTTCTTGACTGAGAAAAGGCAGAAAGTGTCTTTTTGGCTCATGTGGATGAAAGACAACAACTCCCAGAATGCACAGCACCGCAGGCCACTCCCACTAAGGTCCTCTATTTACAGACATTTACTACAACACATACGGCCGTTTCCTCAACTGATTCAGAGATTTCTTCCAGAAGGAATTAGCATCTTGTAAATTCCAGTCAGAAAACAGACTCTATGTCTGTGTCCATAGGCAAACAGTGAGAGCACCGACACTACCAGTCCACCCAGCTCGAGCCGGCCCCGGCTCCTCGTCCTCACCTCCGCCGACAGTCAGGCATTATGTCTCGGCTGCTGAGCTGCAAAATGAGGATTTTTGCGTCACTGGAAGTTCCTTTTCAGACTTAGAAATACAAAGATTTCCCGTCTCAGGGGAAAATGAGGGCGGGATGCACGACCATTCCAAAATACTACCATGATACAAAGATCAATGCAAATGGGTGAAGTATCCCTTTAACAGTTTCTCTTGCACAACATTTCCCCTATTGTTGCAACCTCTTATTCCTCAAGTGTCTTATGTAACAAAACGATCCGAGAGGAACAAAATGTCATCTCACTTTGTACTGTGGTTGAAATGACAATAAAGAAACTTGAATTGACGTCAACTTTAGTTACAGTCTCAGTGTTGAGAGAAGATGTTCCTCCAGGAATTAACTTTGTACTGTTTCTCTCTGTGCGGCGTTTCCTCCTGGAGAGCTTCTTACTAACAGCCAGGAATAACTGGCACATAGTTTTTAAAGTTGAAGCGCTGACAAAGATGGAGATCAGAAAAAAAAAACAGTTGCAGCTTTTGTGTGTGTAACATTTCCAAGAGACAAACATTGAGCATTTTGCATCTTTGCCAAGTTGCTCTCGTTTTGCCTTACATAAAAAACAAAAAACTCAGAGCCTGGGAGAGAGGGAGTGTAAAAGACAAAACAATAGTTTCCTTGTGCGGACAGAATGGGTCGTCTCAGCTCACATTCTGTCTTGCCTTCATTTTATGAAGTGTGGGAGGTTATGTCTGTGGGTTCTGGATGTTTTGAATGGGCAGACCTTTGTTGGAAATGCTAGACTGACTCCTTTGTCCGGCCTGGTCAGGCTCTGGTCGGAGCCAGGTGCTCCTGATACAAACAAGAGGGTGACACCTCATCAGCCACCAGGAGGCCCGACTACGCCAATCAGTGGACGACACAAACAGTCAGCACCAAGTGCTACGAGGGTCGTCAAAATCAAACGATACTGATACCTGTTTCGATACCATGAGACAAAACACAGAAGAGCTAGAAACCCAACGTTGGGTCATTAATTGTTTTTCTTAAAGCAACAATGTAAACATGTTTATTTCTGCTTTAAAATAAGACATTTTAATATTGGAGACCCTGGCTCTAGTGGACACTTCAGGAACTGCAGGTTTTTTTTTTTTTTTTTTTTTTTTTTTACATTTGCTTCATTTTTCAACACCAGAGGTTTTCCTCTTGGTCACATCACAAAGTCACAGATTGTGTCTACCTCTGCAAACCCAGGGAGGGGAAATGGAGAGCTTATTGTCATGAAGAATAATAATCATTTAGGAAATTTAAGATAAGAAAACATAACGCGTTTAGTGATGACCCACAGCGAGGGGAGAGAGAGAGGGCAACGAGGACGTCGACAGACCACATTGTTTTGGGTAAAGTGAGACTGCACCAATGATTCCCATCCTCAACCTCTGCCCTCATGATTTCACTGTTTTGATTCTTTATCTCAGAGGATTATATGTGTAGATGAAATTAAACTTCATGGGACTGAATAGTTATTTTTTTGGCTCTAAATTGGGAAAAAAAACTCTTCCATGTTTTGTTAATGTTATGTATCGTTTTGAACAGAGTAGGGTCGTTATGATTTTAAACTTCAACACATTAAAAACCATAAAATATAAACACCTCCTAGGCACCCAATCCTGGGTAATATATTGTGTTAATTCACCAGAAGATGCATGCATGACTCCTGCACACTGTCTAAATTCCTACAGAAATGTTGCCAATGTATTTGTGCAACATAAACAGAGTCATGTCCTCTTCTCTCTTCCTGTTTGTAAAAGATACAAGTTTAACATTCCAGCCAGTAAGTCCTCCTTCTAACTTCTGGTCTGAATGCTCTGGATTTGTTTGGACCAGACAGCGCTCTACAATGTTTAGAATTTGGGCTGCAGTACCCATTTTAAAAGCTAGGTGTCAGAGTTACATACTGCTCCTTTAATAAATAAATTATTCCAACAAATTCACAAATTTATTTACTTTACTAAAAATGAACATTAAACATCTGGTATTGTAAAAAGTATCAAAGTTAAGAACATTTAGACAACCTAAGAACAAACACTCCTCAGGAAATGTAGCGCTCGCCCCTAACCGCACCTCTTCTTCTTCTCCCTCTAGAGTGAAGAACATTCAAGCGCCAACATCCCCTCACCCACACTCGAGCTATTGTATGAAGCATTAATCTGAACTTTGGCTCAAGGACAACTGTCTCCCACACACCCCTCACACACACTCTCTCTCTGTCTGTCTGCAACAACACAATTTAAATCCTGCAAGACCCCTCTTCTCTTCTGCGTCTCCCATGAGAGAGGCGTTAAGGCTGCAGCGTGTGTGTGTGTGTGTGTGTGTGTGTGTGTGTGTGTGTGTGTGTGTGTGTGTGTGTGTGTAGATGTGTGTGTGTGTGTGAAGTATTAAAGACACAGGAAGACCGGGATGCCTCTGGTATGATCCATTGCTCCCTTGGCCAACAACAACATCATCACAGTTAATGAATGCCCCCCCGATGGACCCGGCTCATCGTATCCCTCTTTGTTCTCTGTGGGCTAATTGTCCCAGCAGGGGGTGGGGGGGGGGGGGGGGGAACGTGTGAATGTATTTGACCCCGTGTTGCACTGGGTCGTAATCAGGGCTCGAGTCAGAGCTCCTTATTAGAGGAAGAACTCTCCCCGCGGAGAGTTCAGCGGGACAGAGGCCGACCTGACATCAGCACTCTGTCTATTGCTCTACTTTTTCTCACACACACACACACACACACACACACACACACACACACACACACACACACACACACACACACACACACACACACACACACACACACACACACAGAGCTCAGACGTTTGTTTAGACACTCTGAATAATCCTTGCCCCCCGCTGGTGCATTAGGGAGATATGAGCCGAGGTCACATAGAGAAGGTTATCTTTAACTCTTCTATAATTGAGTCTGTGTATTCAGAGGATTAAGAAAGATGGCCTTTAAGGACTTTTTAAAAACTCTATAAAATATTCACCTCCTCACTCGTGTGATACAATCATCACATCGCTCCGCTAAAAAATGGTTACTTTAATAAAGAGTAAATAAAGTGCTCTGTACAGTTCCCAGCAACATAGACTAGATAAATGGTCAAAGAAGAACAAGACAGCGGGAGAAAAGAAGAAGAAGAAGAGGACAGTGGGGACAGCGGTGAAAAGAAGTTAAAGGGTGAAGCATGATGAGAGGGGAAACTGTCTCAATCTGTCATATCTGATATACTCTGTATAGAATGTGATAAAGACATGTTGTTGTTACGCCTGCAGTGACAAGAAAAAACAAACTCACACTTTAGAACAACTTTGTCAGACCGAACTCATCGATGTTCAGTGCAGTCATCCAAAAGTCAAGAGGAGCTCTAACAGATCGAAGGTCAGACGGAGCAGTGAAACTGAAGGGTCTGCCAAGCCACACATGTAGCTGCGTGGGCCTGTTTTCCCCTCTGCTGCTGCACTAAAAGACACACACACTGATCAGCCTGTCAAATAAAAAAAAAAAGAACTTCCAAGTGTAATTCAACTCTCATAAAATGTGTTTGTTTGAAAGCTCTCATGCAGCAGCAAAGACCTGGAAGAATCTCCAAAACTTCTGCTCGCCGTCTTGCTCATCATCTCGATGTGGGCGTAAATGAGCTGCGTCAGCATGAGAGGCGCAGAGTAAAGGTGCAGGAAGGTATCCCAAATTTAGCATTTTTAAAGGTTGGATTTATCACAGCCGCGAGAATGATACTGCGAAATTGGAAGGACCCCCAGGCGCCCCGCTGTGAAGGAATGGACTGACGAAATGGTTAAGATCTCTTCATGTGAAAACATGTTGGGAGAAATGAATGTTGGTGGAAAGATGACGGAGATATGGGATCTGTTTTGGCAACATGTTGAACTAAGGTCATAGAATGGACTCATGTTGGTGGTTGTACCTCTCTCATGTCTGTGGCATTATTTTGTTATTTTTGTTATCTCATGCTAGGAGATGACTTGCATGCTTGGCCTAAGTGCTCTTTACTTTTTTTGTTGGTATAAGATGTGCTGCATTGTTTAAAAAAAACTGTTAAAGTTAAACAAAAAAAGGTGCAGGAATTTTTCTCTCCCCATTCAAACGCTAAACAAGAGCAAACTGCGCTGAGCAGGACGACTTTTTGGCCGTCCTGAATTTCATAAGCGCTATTACCAACTGCAAATCATTCTTAATAAATGAATGAATTACTATTTTTATTTTCAAACTACAACTGTAACTTTGTACCTCTAGTCTGCTCTGAATTTGAAAGAATTGTTTTAATGTATTTCAACTTTTATTCTTGCTCTTGTTAATTGTTTTTTCTTTAAGATTTACTTGCCTTGATTTTAGAAAGGACAGTAGGAAATCAGGAGAGAGCGGGGAATGAAAGGAGCCACAGGTCAGACTTAAGCCAGTGCTATACCTGCGTACATGGGGCATTTCATTTTCTCTGTATCATGAATTTGCATCAGTGTGTCTGATGTGTGCTTGACAAGTTATAATTTCTCTTGAGTTTCTCGACAGCTGAGTTTCTTGCTCTAAGTTTAAAAAACTGGGAGATAGCTGATAGAGATAAAAACATGAAGTGCACCTCAAACAAGCATTAGAAAAGTTTTTGTTTTCAAAGAAGTGAGAGCAGATAAAGAGAGAGAGAGAGAGTGCATGCGGCTCGCCTCAGTAACACACTGTTTGTGAGCCAACATCACACACACACACATTTAGTGCCAAGTGTGAACAAGACGAGAGAGGGGGAAAGCCCTCGATCTGAACTGACTGCATCTGAGACCAGAATCTAACAACACATTAGCAACCTTCTGTTACCATTATGTCATTATGTTATCATTTAAGCAGCTTTGTTCCAGGCTGATTGTTATTACTGGCCACGGAGACCCCTGATTGGAGCTCTGCTGGGACCACCAGAGCGAGAGTCCAGGGAGCAATGACCACGACTGCAGCTGCAGCTCAGAGAAGTGTGTGTGTGTGTGCACGGGGGGCTATTGTGTGCATGGTTTTTGTTTGTGTGTGTGTGAGTGTGAGAAAGTGCACGCTGGCTGTGTTATTAACGGAGCCAAGGTCATTCCTTCAGTGATATTCTCCCAGTGAAAATAAACCGGAGTCCTCATGCTAAGAGCCCAGTTAGCCCTGCCAACCAGAGCCCTTAAACACACAGCTCACACTCAGCCGCACCAAACTCATCACCTCCCGAGGTTTATTTGTTCTCCACTTCTGCAGAAAGATTCAGCCGGCTGCAGGAGGACAGGCTGCAAGTAACTTCACAAATGAAAGAGTTGGACTTTTTCTTTTTTCTTTTGTCTGCAGCGGAGGGTGGAAGGTTTTGAAAGCCTGTCTGTTTTTTCTTTGAGTCTAACTTTGGCATCTCAAAGTTTGAAGTTAAAGTGAGTAGATCCGCTACACAGCCTGGCAGCAGCTCTGAATGCAACCATCAAAAACACGCACGCACGCACACACACACACACACACACACACGCGAAGCAGTGAGCAGACACAGCAGACCGTAAGTTCCTGATCCATCTCTGTCGGGTCAATTAGCTGAGCTCAGCGCTGCAGCATCATTAGTGACCAGCTGCTGACAGAAAACTGAGGGAGGTGTTTGTCTCTGTCTCTGCAGCGCCTCAGACAGACTGAGTAGAGAATACACACACACACACACACACACACACACACACACACACACACACACACACACACACACACACACACACACATCCAGTCCATTCATGGAGAACACTGCACTCTTTAAAATACGCCAAGCTGAACAAGGTGTCAACTCGGACCATATGTTTGCTGAGCGAGCAGCTTCTTTTGCCTTTTCTGAATCCAAAGAAGACAAATGTGTTGTGTTCCTTCATTCCCTTCTTCTCCCTCTTTCTTTCTTTCTGTCACCTTATAGTCCTTTTCCAGGGTGTAGATTTTTTATTGTTGTGTGGTGCAAAGTAAATGCTCATCAAAGTGATTTTAAAACATTCAATGATTAAGAGATATCTGCTTCTCAACTGATGGCTCTTTTGACAGAACCCCTCCATGTCTAACTGTTAGCCGTGCCATGTGGGAGGGAGAGAGACTCGAGACGTTTTCATACAAGAATATCCGGATCAGTCCTCCTGAAATTTTCTAGATAACTTCAGGAGGACTGATCCGGATATTCTCCCGACCTGGCTGCTCACATATGCTCATTGCATTTATATCAATGCAACGTGTAGTTCAGCAGAACATACTGGAGAACAGTTCAAACATGCACAGAGATCGTAGCGGCTTCGTGCTTACACTCTATGCACCGTGCAGCAGTCCTATATAAACGTCACTCCCCCCTCCCATTGGCTCGAGCTAAATTCTCCGGATAATTTCCTGCTGCCTTCTCACATCAGCCCACTCGGACTTGCTGCGGAAAAAATACAAGGGGCCTTGCAGGAGAAACTCCAGGTGAAGTCTGAGTGAAAAATTGCGTTGATTGCGTTTACACATATACAGCTCTTCTGGCATAAATCAGGAGTTTTTCAGGAGTTTTCTGCAAGTGTGCATGCACTATAAGGTGTCCTCCCGCTGTGAGATTCACGTGTGAACAACCAGATCAGGAGGATTTAAAAATTCTCTGATAAACATTACCCTGCATGCACACAAATAAAAAGTGACTTCTATCACTCCTCCTTCAGCTGAGGTTTGAATCTCTTTTCAATCCTTGTCATGAAAAAAAAAAAAAAGATCTTCTGGACTGACTTTGACCTTTTCATAGATGATCATAACAAATAGATCTCAGGCGATATTTAAGGGTAATAAATCTGGCCCAATCAGGATCCTCGACCTTCCAAACAGCTGATGTCTCTCAGTCATCTGCGTTTGGTGCTCTGCCCGCTACGAACCTGCGTCTGACCCAGCGTTAAATGCTCTTTCCCAGGGCTGCAGGTTCTTTTATTAGGTGATTGCCTCAAAGGACACACTTCATCATTTCCTTGCATTGGAACTGTCCCTGAGCACGAGAGCGAGGCGGGCCCCACACACACTTGCACAAGTTCAGCTGGGAAATCCCAGGTGAGAAGGAGGCGCGCCCTTCCTTAAAAAAAAAAAAACAACCGGTCAGATAATTGATCCCATGAGGCGTCGAGAGGTGAGCAGAGTGCGCCTGAACGCTCACCTCCACACAGCTTCAAAAACAAGTGCACCCAGGCTGCAGGTCTACATCTGCTCTGGTTTACAAGTCTATACGAGAGGTGTCGCAAAGACTCTGCTGCAAAATGAAAACCCACGCACGCCGAGGCCTCCGGGACCCTGAGGTGAGAGCGTGCAGGGTCACACACACACACACACACACACACACACACACACACACACACACACACACTGCACCTCATCAATCAGCACGGACGCTTAAACACAGGCAGAGTGGGCAGCAAACAGTCGTCACACCACTTTAAACACACACACCCTCCACACAGCGAGACCCCCATCAGTCACTACAAAGGCTGAGAATAATTAATGATATTTGGACAAGTCACTGCATCTGAGGAAAAGATTTATGAACCTGTACTTTCAGAAGAACCTTTCAGATATGTTAGCCTCATGTGTACATTTTTTTATGGTACAAAGAAACTACAGTTCAGATTTTGTGTATGTTTTTGATTAAATGTTTTAATGTCTATGTTTTCCATGTTTCTTGTTTTCACCTGGATGCAAAAAACAAATCTCCCCTCAGGGTCAACAAAGTTGAAGTGTAAATATTTCAGGCATGTTGCAAAAACACATCCACACAAACTGAGAGAAATGCTGCAACGACCAGCGCTGTCGTTTCACTAATTGTCCTCAGTTTCGGTTCTGTAGATTCTCACATCAGTCCTGTCAGCTCCTCCTGCCCCCTCCAGATGTGCTCACACACACAGCCTGTAATCTTCCCAGGAAGGAGGAGGGTCTCCTGCCGCTCCTCCCGCCTCCCTGTGTCGGACAGACAGCGCTGTCTTTCGCTCACCTTCCCTCTCACTCACTCTCCCTCTGTCTCTCACTCTCTCTGTTTTTCCAGCACATGTCTCCAGTGATGCTGATGGCAGCGATGGGGTTGTGCGTCTCCCCCCTCCCCCGGCAGGCGGTGGTGTGTAATTACAGAGCAGCGGCGGGGCTGAATGGTCTGACTGGTCGGGGGGGAGACTCTGCGGTATGCTGACAGAGGTGTTTGTCTGGCCTGAAGACATGTGCTGCTCCCACTGGCATTCTGGGACAGGAGACTGGCCTCGCCGGGCACAGACATCTCTGCACAGGATGCAGCTCTCACCCTCCATAACCTCCCTCCTGTCAGGCTTCCTGCTTATTGTATTTTTCCAGAAGGTTCCATCGTGAGACCCGTAACTATTAGCCCCAGACTGTCGAGAAAAAAACCTGCAGGGCACCTGTAGATACTAATTACAGGCGAATTGAGCTTTGTTTCCAAATCACTCAGCGGCCTCTAATTACTGAGCAGAGCTGCCTCCCTCTGTTTGTTAACCACGACCTTTTTTCATACATGAACTACCTGAAAATGTCTGGAACACTTCAGGACAGGCTGCTCCTGAAATGTTCATTAGCTGCTTGTTCATTGGCTCCTCACAGCAGATGTGATAAAAAGGCGACGTAGCAACGGTGGACGAAGCAACAGCGCCGGACGCTACGATGACAGTTTACATCAATGTGTGCTTCAACATAGCCCAAAAGAACGTGAGGAAGAACATGCTGGTGAGCAGAAAAGAGTATGCATCTGCTTCCTTACGTGCATGACGAACTCACAGGTCGCTCACTGGCTGAATGACATATCATCACCACCGACTTCCTCGCAGTGAATTTTCTGGATATTTCCTGCTGTGCTCACCAGCTCACCTTGACTCCATGCAGGAAGATTTACAAGGTGTGGGTAGGCAGGAAAAATCCAGGAAAAAAAGGCAATTTGCTTATTATGCAAGTAGGTCATCCCAAAAAAATGTCTGTAAACTTCCAGGAGTTTTGTGCATGTGAGAAAAGGTTATAAGTCAACATTTCAAGTCAAGCCTGTACAGTCTCTTTAAAAAAGAAAGCTTCATTTGGGTCAACGGTCAGGATGTTTTACTCATAAATGATGCTTTCCAAATCTGAAGCAAGTTGTTTGTCTGCTGAGTGCCACTGTGTCAATAAAATGTGAAGGTTAAAATGACAAATAGGAGCTGGAAGGGCAAATTCACGGGTGAAAAAAAAATGAACAGTTTGCATTCATAGAAGCGGCTCACCCTGAACATTTCTGGAAGAAGTTCAGGAGTTTTGTGCATGTGTGAAAACACCACATTTGTTGTTGTGTGTAGCAGTGTGCTGGTGTTCATGTTTTTAACAAAAGCTTGCAGATTTCTTCTTGGTCATCTTCGAGCTGCTCGATCATACAGAGACGCGTCGGCCTCCGCTCCACAAAAGCCTGAATGCATCTGGGGGGAAAACAGAGCTGGGAGCACTGGTGGAGTTTGGCTGCGTGTGCATACGGGCGACCAAATCTAATAAGTGATAAAAATGGATTCGAGCAAACTGAGAGCTCTCCCTGCTGCTTTACTCCTAGATGAGGAGGGGGAAAATGAGGCGGTGGATAAAACAAAGAGACAGAAACCACAACACAGAAACACAATCTGCTGTTTACACTAACACAAGAGAACAGAAAACCTAAACAGATTTAAAAATGGCATCACTCCAATCTTCTGTTGTCAAAAACAAAACAAAGAAACAAAGGCCCGTGGCAAAATGGAAACTATTCTCTCAGTGCAATGACAGCAGACAACGCTGCGGTCTGTGTAAAGCAGCTGAAATAAGTGGTAGGCACATCTGTGCTGCTGATTTGATGTAGTATGTGGTCAGGAGAAGCTTTCGCTAAAAAAACCCAGCCGCACAGTCTTTAAATGTTTCCTCCACTTGAAAGCAGCAGATGTCTAATAAAAGCATGCCGCTGCTCACACCCTGCGGTTTTTATTAAGAGAGACACAATAACACAGAAGCCCGATGACACCCGGCTCCTCCCTCCTGACCCGGCTTCACCCAAATAAAAAGCTGCTCCACTGCGTCACCCTCCCTGTCAATGACCTCGGCTGGCAGCTCCTCCAGTGATGTGTGACCCCCCCTCCTTCTTTCCCTCCATGTGTCTCCCATGTTGTCACCAAGGAAACCAGGGTAAACAGGACTCCAGGGCTGCAGACCAGGAGATGACTGGAAGAGAAAACACACTCCTTCTTCTTCTTCTTCTTCTGCTGTTTCAGAGCGGCAGGGAGGGGTCTTGTCTCGTCTGTGACCTCTGATTATAAAACACTCTCCACACACCGCAGTCATTAAACACCACTCCTCTCACTCGGCCAACAACACTGCTGCAAAAAAGACCAAAAAAAACAAATAGCTCTAAAAAACAGCTGGGAGTAACAGAACCAGACCTCGACACACACACACTCATAGATGCACCCACGTACTTTGAACGCATCGCTGCTGACTGCACACATTCTAAACATCATGCAGGCTGCTCCGAGCTGCTGCAACACTTTAGAAGAGACCTAAAATGAGCGAGACAAAATCAACATTATGTGGGGCTGGAATGGTCTTACGGTTGATGCCATCACTTCTCATGGGTTTGACATCGTCGCAGTGAAAAGTTGCACGAGATCTGAGGAAATTTCAAACGCGGCTAAAATAAAGTCTGGAGGGGAAAGTAAAACAAACGGACAAGTTTGAATGAGTTGAGCTTATTTGACTTGTTATTTAGAAAAAGTGCACAAAGTCTGTGAGTTATAATCCCCGCAGGGATCGTCTGTAAGGAGTGCTGCGGGTCATCATCGTGGGGTTTCCTCGTATTAACTTTCCTCCTCACAATAAACCGAGCTTAGCTTCTTTGTTTGATCAAATTATGTTTTATCATCCGACTGCTTTTCTTTCACAGTCAGAGATCGTACGAGCAACATGTCGGCTATTCACTCAGTGAGCACAATCTTATAACAAGAGAGAGACTGATTTATACAAACTTATGGATTATTCTCCATTATTAGGCTCGAATGGGGCGCGACAGCGGTGTGAAAATGGTCTTCTCGTATCAGAACAAAAATGATGATACGTTGTAATCGAAATTATTGAAAAACTGAAAAACTTAAAAACTGCAACCTCCACCATAACTCATTATTTATTAAAACTGCAATATAATTATAATGAATAATATGTCCATGATAACAAAGTGCAATATTGAAACAAACAGTGCAATAATCTTGAAAATGTGTGTATATATTCCATCTGACTCTTATTCATGTAAATATTTCTTGTACCTATTATTAATATCTTACTTACATTCCTATTCTATTTGATTAATATTTTATTATATTATATTTTATTATAATATTATTACTATATTTCTACTGCTATATTGTATATTTTGGAGAAACTGTAACGACCGAAATAAAGTATTTCTGATTCTGAAATGAAGCTTTGAGGATTGAAACTATCCAAATAATAGGTCTGCAAAGACTAAGAAACTAAAAGGTGTTTTATTGACGACAGTATTTGGAAAATAAAAGGTTGGGACTTTGCACACTGCTGCTCTCTGCAAAAACCTGCTGCTGCTGCATTCCTGTCCAGCAGTCCTTTCACGCTGACCCTGTTCATTAGCATACAGAGGCTGACAGGCGCTCCAGCTCTCTGCCCACAGCTGCAGCCAAGCGGAGCAGCCGGCCAATCCAGAAATTCTTCAGCTAAACATCCTGCCTCGCATCCGCCGCTAAACACACTCACAGTGCATGGCGAGTAAATCTATTGCCCTGGTCTGTTTGAAGGCCAGAACACGGTTTATTTGTCCACGGTGGGTCTGAAGGCTACACCTTTTAGGCCCCTTGTTGCACGCTGCAGCCAAATGTCGTTCCTCTTAAGAGTGTGTGCTTTCACATGAGAGACAGTTTTCACTAACTTACACACCCATGTAAACAATAAAAAACAATCAATTATCTGTCTAAAAGCATGCAGAAGGATCCATGACAACCAAACACAAACGCTCCAGTCACACACAATGACTGATAGTGACTGCACTCGTCATGCAGAGCCAAGAGCTGCAGCTACTCCAGCTCCCATCGGGCCGATATTCTGCTTCAATAGCAAACCATAAACCTGCCTCCCTGTGCACCGCTTTAGATGAACTGAGAGCAGACGTGTGGTAAGAAGTAGGCCAAATCTGTCTTCACTATTGTTTCCATTTTTCCTCCTGATTCAGCTCCTCTCAGAGAGCATTGTCCGTTTCCTCCAGCATTACAAATCATTTGATTTGTAAGTTTCCTCTGGGACGTCTCGTATAACTCCCTAATCTCCATTTTTTTTCTCCCGCATAAATTTGGATTATTTTTCAGCGGAGGTAATCGGCCCCCGCTCGGAGGTTTTGTCAGGGGGGGAAAAACACACGATGTAACAGAGTGGAATGAGCGCTGTTTCAACACTTTAAATGGGACAGAGGCGGCGAGAAGACATTTTATTTGCAACATCCTCTCATCCGATAATCCCCCGTCGCTGTAAATACGCTTCCCTGCCAGCATAAACAGCCTGTAGGAACATAAACTAATGGTCCCCTCTGAGCGTCACAGACTCAAGAATTACATTTTTATTACTGTTGTCAAAATGGAGTTTTAATTGTGTGAAATTATATTTCATGATGGGAGGTTAAAACATTTGAGGAAATCAACGGGGGAAATCTTTTTTTTCTAAGTTCAAAACTAAATAGAAAAATCCTAAAACCAACATCAGTGAGAGCTAACACATCGTCCACAGTGATGTACTTTCGACTTTAAAACTTTAAAAAAAAGTGACGCCAGCCATCTGTTCCTGCAGGAGGCTCATCGGCAGCAGCCACCATGTTGGAAATGCTGTCTCAGTCTAACTTTCAGTCAACCTAACGACAGGCTGAGAGCTGGAGCTGAGGCGGGTTTTAAACCTCTTGGTGAACGGTTACATCGCGCCCACCTGTCAATCATGTCAGCTATGCGCCTAACTATGGATAACATGTATCGGTCATGAAATCAAAACAGAGCCGTTTTAAATAATTCACCCCCCGTACAGTGTGTGCCCACGACAACAATAACTAATCAGTCCTTTTTGTTTTTTTGTACCAGGCTGTAAACATGTTAATTTATGCTGTAAAAACTGCTTTTTCGCCTGTTGTGTGTATGTGACTTCCGCGTGAGTGGCCAGCCTCTAGTGGATACTCGAGGAATTGCAGGATTTTTGTACTTCTGCATTATCTTCATTTTCCAGACTGGAGGTTTCTGTTCGGTGTGACCGTGTAGGTGTGACCGTGTAGGTGTGACCTGCGGTGTAAAAGCGCTTCGAGTAGTCAGACGACTAGAAAAGCTCTACAAGCTAAAGCCCATTTAAACAAAGTAAAAAGTTGAATTTGGAAAACTCGTACAAAGACAAACACCTTCCCTCCCTGATGGGTCGAGTCATTCATGATGTGTCTTGGTCTCTCCTCATCAGTCATCACAACATGTCACGTATAAACAATTTTACACTGAGATTCCTGCAATGAAGCTCTGCCGTTGTACTTTTCCATTCAACCCCGCAAGCCTGTGATATTGGTGTCCAAAGTGCATGAGTTTACACTGCGTTACTGTTTTGTTGGAGCATGAAAGGTGCACCCACCGGTGAGACGTGCACAATCACAGCGGCGCCAACGTTTTACACTGATACTGTCTCCGTCCACAGTTTTTGCAATGGATCAGAAAAAGACAACAAAAAGGTAATATAGAGAAGAAACCATAAACTAAAGTGACATCAGACACATCTCAGACATACGATCATATTGAATCGACTAACTGATGCTCCATCGCTCTATAACACACAGACAGACTCATATATGTGAGACCTCAGCTGTGGCAGAGCGCCAGAATCAACATAACTCCCCTCCACCCTGCAGCTCTTAGACAGATTGATGCGTGGCTGCAGACTGCATCCTCATCGTCTGCACCATCACTCTCCACATCCTTTTACATTTATGTGCATGTTTGCACCTGTTAAAACACACAACACTGGACTGAGACTGACAACAGCACCGTGCACATGTGTAATGTGTGTTTTAAATAACACAACCCTCCACCTGATACTGCTCCGTCCCTCTGAACGGGGGGGGGGCTCCGCTCTCGGTGTACTCTCGTGGACTTGTATAATCCTGCTGCTGTGGAAAATGAAAACTGTAATGAAAAGCAGCAGGTTTGTGTTTGCAGCTCTCAGCTTTCTCCTCTGAGGATCGATAGAGTATCAGAAAAATGTGTTCAGACAGAGGAGTGCTGGTGCGATCAAACTGTACGCAGATCAGCTGCTGGTGATTCCTGCGCTCCAGATGTGTGTGCTTCAGGTTCAGACTGACAAACGAGCAGACGGTTATCTGATTACTGAGGAAACACAGATTAACATCAGGCACACACTTATGTCCAAATAAGTATTTGGCTTCTTTTGTGTCTTGCATCTGCTAAAGGGCTGGGTTATAATTCATTATCATTCAATTACAATGTATTGACTTTTACTGGACGAGTGTCAAAACGGATCTTTATACAAAAACTCTGTCGTGCAAATTTATAATTCTGAGTTATGACCTCATGCATGAGTAACTGTAAGTTCATTTTACACATGTTCTGTGATGTTGTGAAACAGTTTATCATACTCAATACTAAGCTTGTAACATGTGACATATCGTGAGGGAGATATAGATGAGGGAACAACTGCAGAAATCAAATGACTATCAGGTGTTGGGAAAATTAATCTGTTGAAACTAGAAGAATAGTTTCTGACATCATGCATCAACATGTAAGACAAGGGAAGGTACGTTTGTTTGTAGAGCACCGTTCATACAAAGAGCAACTCAAAGGGCTTCACACAGTTAAAAAAGCAGATCATTAGAAGCACAATTCAGCCAAAAATAATGTCGACAAACCAGTTACAAATCAGTGTATTCTGCAAATCCACTTCTCCATTTTTTTCTAACACTGATGTGTCCCTAGTCTGTCTCCAAACCCCCCAATGATCAGAGAAGGCCATCCTCTCCGTCTTTGGCCTGAGGGGGCGTGGTCAGACACAGCTCATTTACATATTTAAAGGTACAGACACAGAAACAGCCTGTTCTGAGCAGGGCTGAAATAGAAGTGTTTATAGACATGATCAAATACAGGATCAGAGTGGATTTAGAACAAGAAACTTCACACACATGTTTTGAGGAGCCCTGAGACTTATTTAAAAGTGTTGAAAAAGGAGGAGAAATATGTGACCTTTAAAATGCACGCTCATGTACCCAAGTACATAAGTCAATGCACAAATCTAACACATAAACTTAATAGCCTCCCCAAAAATCAACTGGCCTGACCGACTAGGCCAACACAAAATGAGAAAAATATGTGATGTGTAATAACATTGTTTTGGAAGAAAGTCAAATAGCTAGTAGCTGAAAGGAGGAATACTGTCACCATAGCCGAGTCAGGACATACTTCTGTCAGCAAACCAGTTCTGGGAGACAAGGACAGTAAAACAATTAAATGGCCAAATCGAGCTGTAACTGTGACTCGACTTCACTGTGCATGTAAACGTACTGCGTGTTGGTCAAAACTTAAGAGTCGTTATTGGAATCAGTATCCGACATCTCTGTTTAAAACATCCCTGTACCCTCATTTGGAAGCAGGTTTTACTTGGCTGCCTAAATATTTGTTTTCGTACCAGTGCACCCTCAGCTTGGCACACATAACTTGGCCTCCTTAAAGCTCCTGCTGCTTTCCAAAGCCCGGGGTATCAAAGAGCTGATCGCCAGCCCTCTTTTTTATGACTGACTGCTAATCAGCATACAACCTTACATGACCCAACTCTCTTGGCAGAGTCAGCCCTCCTGACTTCTTTTGGCTCGTCTCACCCTCATATGCATACATGTGTGCAGAATTTGCATACATGAACGAATGCATGCACACACCACACAAACCCACGCGTATAAACTCGCAGAGTGGGCGGAGTCAAAGCTCATCTTGGGCTAATCCCCTGGTGAATGGTGTGCTGTGTGCCAGGCATTCCTCTGTGTCTTTCTGAGGCTTTTTGGGGATTAGACCCCACTTACCTCCAGGGGGGCCGCAGGGCGGGATCAAAGCTGATTGGGCTTTTTTTTTAGGTTTAGGGTGATAGCGTGTGGAAAAGTGAGCCTTTACTCAGGTGGACGCTGAGGGAGGCAACACGACACCGCCGCAGCCAGAGTTGAAGACGGTGACAGAGGCCGCACACACCTGGTGGGGGTCAAACCCTGCGCTAATCCAGCAGAGCGCTAACCGGCACTGGGATGATTGACGGGCAGCCTGCAGGACGTAAGGCCTTAATTCCTGCAATAATGCAGGTATGCTGGATCTGGAATCACCGAGGTTACAAAAACATAAACGAGGGAGATTTTAATCACCACTCCCCTCCTGCATGCACACAGTTTACAGCAGTCTGACGAGCAGAAGACATAAATGATCGTGTATGTGAGAGACTGAGAAACAATCTGGTCCTCATTCGGCCTGATCGCTCGCACCGCGCCGCAGGCTTAACGCCGGCTAAACTTACATCCAGCCAAACAGAAGACAGACAAAACAAACACGATGACTGATCTGCAGCGACCTCAGAACAGATCCAAACAGTCTGACCTTTACCTCCACAGAAAAAAAACAAAAAAACAGGAGGTTTTCTATAATCAGTTTGAGACAACACAGAAGAAGGAGAGGAAGTCCTTATCGTGACACAATGTGTAAAAGTATTTGAATTACCGAAACAGCCCCGAAGCTAGACAAATACACAGAGATGGCAGAAAGCTTTAAGCTCTGGTTTTGTGTCAGGGATACAACAGGCGGATTAACAAGGCTGACACAGGAGAGCCTGTGGGCACTCTGAAAACAAACTGACTGTTTCCTCAAATAGACACACATTCATGGATTTATAGACAGAAGTCAGAACCTACAGCAGGCACGGTGCTCCAGGTGGATGACACTAATTAGCAAGGTGTAGGAATTTCAAAGGCTAATCCACGAGTAGCCTGAGCTATCTGCAGCATCTGAGTCCTAATGACGAACACGCACGAGCAGCAGGGAAATAAACAAACTGACCTTCAGAGGATTTCAGCGCCCTGCAGATAAGAATAATCATGACAGGAAGGGGGCATGTAAACAACAGAGAATTATTGATTGTGTGAGCACACCACTTAAGCTGCAGTAAAGATGTGTTGGTGTTTGTTGTTTCGCTTTGTTTCATCCGAACAGATGAAAGATTAAAAGCCTAAATATCGCACTTTTCTGAATGTTCATCTGAAACCGTCTCTCCCCCCCCTTCAATGCCTCTGTTGCTACCTCCAAAGGCGCTACAGAGGCGGGAACACCTCCCATTACGCCTCAGATTGAAGGCAAAACGTCGGCACAGGGGGCTTCGATATCGCTGCTTGAAACGGCAGTCTGAATCTGAATGAGGCTTTTGTGAGCTTTGGGGTATTTGACATTTGACTCTGGACACAAGACGTGGCTTAAATAAGCTGTTTCATTTCTTTGGAGACATTTTGTGACTAAACTTAAGCGAGTGATGGACGTAGCTCTTGGCCATGTTGATTTTTATAGTAACACTCAGATGAAAAAAAAGGTTGGAGACCCCCGTTACAACTAATGAAGCACTCTGCAGAGATATCATTTTCTCTATTCTGTCTGGTAAAACACACACACACACACACACACACACACACACACACACACACACACACACACACACACACACACACACACACACACACACACCCATTTAGTCAAAGGAGCCCTGCCACAACACCTCAGGTCTATGCAGTGTTACTCCAACATGGGCTCCTGTCTCATGTCTGCCTCCTCTGACAGACGGGAATACAGCGGGACTCAGGCATGCAGGCAGACTCTACGGTTTTGTTTGGTGATGTGCTCCATTGGAGATAAGTAGTCATGCTCTGTGATCCTCAGAGGGATGATAAGATGCGGAGGAGCATCCAGATCTGAGCAGGGCAGAGGACCAAACTTCTGACACTGCAGATAGGAGGGTCTCTTTTCTTTTTACTTGTTATTCTCTACATCAGGGTGCTGGAGCGTTTTGGGAATGAAAGCAAAAGAAAAGACATGAAAGAGAGGGAGGGGCCGTTTGTAGTCACACCTGTGTGTGTGTGTGTGTGTGTGTGTGTGTGTGGAGCCTGGCCCACACTCAAAAGATTTCTAAAGTCTTAACAGATGTTGAGAATGTGAGAGAGACCCCACACATGATGACAAATAATGATAGCGTGAACAGTTTTGTTCTTATATACTGTACAGTGTGTGGAGAGCAATATGCACTCCTGAAAATATCTGGATCACTTCAGGAGTTCTCCGGAGATTCAGAAATCATCTAGATATTTTAAGGAGTGCATAATGTGAAAACGGATTACCAGATTAATTCAGAGTCCTGACTCTAAAAACTGGAAATCTCTAAAAAATCTAAAGCAGCCAAACACAACTTCTGACACTTATTTAAACTGCTTGAAAATGAGGATAATATGTGATTATTATTATTTATGTTGAGTTGATAATTTAGCTTTTAGGCTAACGATAAGTCTACAGCAGGAGATAAGTAAGAGCGACAACCTTGACAACATATTTAAATATTTGGGAGATGACCAAATTCTTAGTGATGAGTAGGGATTTAA
The DNA here is from genome assembly GCF_963930695.1 of Labrus bergylta. Taxonomy (NCBI): domain Eukaryota; kingdom Metazoa; phylum Chordata; class Actinopteri; order Labriformes; family Labridae; genus Labrus; species Labrus bergylta. The sequence goes on from NC_089196.1 coordinate 31,669,772, forward strand.
AACCTTCAGTGATTTTTTTTAAATCAGAAACATTCTGTATTCCTGTTACTATTTTTGATTGGATGGTTTTATTGACTGCTGACTGCGACAGCTGAACATGGACATTAAAGTCTTTATTTGTGATTTTTCACTCTTAAATATAATATAAATCCAGTATCTCCTCTGAAAATAACTCTGTGAGTCATGACTGTCTACAATGGGTGTAACACCCGAGTCCCACTGTCTGTGATGTTTTCAGAGTTTTCAGAGTCCTATCTTCACTTTGTTTACATCGCCAGGACGGCCGGCTGACTCCTCCCCTTGTGTATAAAAGTTGTTTAATTGAGGGACTAGAGAAAAGAAGAATAACATACTGTACTCACTGCTTAACTGTGTTTCTAGATCACGCTCATTTCAGGTAAATTTACATGCAGTGTGAAGATACCAGCATAATAAAGATCGCTAGCATTAGCATGCTAACACAACAATGCAGCACGAGTTGTTTTGGTTTCATGCTGGAGCTCAAGGGCGACATCTGCTGGATCAAAGAATCACATATAAAGACTTTAATGAATGTGAAAACATGCAGGAAAATGCCTCCATTGAAATCCAACCAGGGCGGCTGAGATAAGGACCGACACAACTAAAAATGAGAAACATGCAAAGGCTAAAAAATGTCAAACATATCAATAAAACACTTTTTTGATGATTTTAACAATGTTTCTAACTAGTCATGGTCACAAAGGTGTGCTGTGAGAATTGTACAAGAACTCTACAAAATATTAAATTCAATGTGAGGTAATGAAATAAACCCAAACAGTAAAGTCACTAGTGTTTAACTTCAGGGTATTTTAGGCCTTAAAGACAGATTTGTTGACTTCAGAGTGAGGGATTTTGGGCTTTTTTGCTTCTTTTTTTGGCTCAAATAACAGCAGCGGGGGCCGCTGGAAAGCTCTCAGTGATGCACTGTTCCTCCCTTTAGTGTTTTTTTATTTAAGCGTCCAACTTTTCTCTCTCTCGGTTTGCCAAGGCGGAGATGCTGCTAGGTGATGGAGTGCTCCGCTGTTAATGTGCACGTCTATTGTCGGGCTAAAGACGGCGGCGGGCACACACAAACTCTCCCACAGCTCACAAACGCTCCACAAAGTACAGAGAGAGAGAGGAATGAGGCAACTGCTGAGAGGATGAGAAAAGAGAAAAGATGAAAAGAGGAGGAGAGGAGTAAAGGAGACAGAGGGAGGAAGACGGGATGCTTCTGTTCTCAGTGTTCTCACTCCCCTCACAGCAGAATGAGGGTCTTATCTGTGAAAGGCTCTTCAACACAACATGCCCACAGACAGTGATGAAAGAACACACACACACACACACACACACACACACACACACACACACACACACACACACACACACACACACACACGGACAGGAGGGGAGTGGAAGCAGATAACAGGATCAGAGGAAACACACATCAAACCCCTCGCAGCAGACCCATCCCCGACTTTACAGCCGAGAGAGAGAGAGAGAGAGAGAGAGAGAGAGAGAGAGAGAGAGAGAGAGAGAGAGAGAGAGGACAAACGGAGGGGCGAACGACGTCACGCTCCTCCTGTCGGCTCATAAAACACACCCAGTGATCACAGTCTCAGGTCAACGAGGGTCCGTCCACCCTGCAGGGGCTGACGTGGTGAGCCGCTGCCTTATCTCAGCACCGCACACACACACACACACACCCACACACACACACACACACACACACACACACACACACACACACACACACACACACCTGCTGGCATTCACAGAGTTCTGAACAACAGCTCTCCCTGCTCTCCCTCACAGCCTCACTGTGAGAGAGAGCTGATCGAGTAGGAGAGAAAACTTAAGAGACTAACTTTTTTTTTCACTTTTTAAGCTCTAAATCACATTCAGGTGAAACCCCCTCGGGGTCATCGTGATGTCATTTATCAGACTGTCTCTGTCACAGCAGCTGTGGCGTGCAGCTCCAGAGATTAACACTCGTTAAGCAGGGAGCTGCTCTCTGACACACACACACACACACACACACACACACTGAGATAACTCATCTGTACTGTCTCCACTACATATGTCTCCTAAGTGTGTGTGTGTGTGTGTGTGTGTGTGTGAGAGTGTGTATCCAGTCTGTCCTCCCCTCTCGGCCGCTGACGTCTGGAGTCTGAGTTGTGCTCTGAGTGGACCTGGAGGTCTTGGCTGAGATGCAAAACGCGGATGGATTTGTCCCACTGTGTGACTGCGAGCCCAAAAATGCACAAAGTAAATCAAACGATGGAACTTAAAGATCTGGAGAGAGAAGTGAGAAGCTCTTCTTCTTCTCCTCTCACAGTAGCTGAACACCAACAGGTTACCGTCGGGAGTGCGGCTGAGACAAATATTAATACGGTGAAGAAAGAATTATCAAATCGCTGGTGCCGAATGAAGATATTTGGAGATAAAAAATAGAGCGCTCTAAACCGATTTACCTTCCATGTTGACTTACGACGTCACTCTTTATGACTCTTCAAGGTGGGGAGTCATGAAGAGGTGAAACTGACACCAAATCACTGTGAATAAATACACCTGGTGTGTGTGTGTGTGTGACTTCCTGTGCTTCTGCAGCCAGCCTCTAGTGGACACTCAACGAACTGGAGGTCAAACACCAGAGGTTGCCACTTGATTGTGAGTCATCCTGCACCCAAAGGAGTAAAAGGCATCTAACTATCTGTCTATCCGTCGAGTATTTCCCACAACCCAACGATATCACGATACAGAGGCGACGATATGATACATATCACGATATATACATTGACTGACTTTGTATAATCTCCATGTCTTGCACAGACTTCACTACAACAGCTGTTCTTAATTCTTGAGAAGAACAGCAGAGGCATATAAAAGATCCAACAACTTAAAACACTTAAAATCAGGTCCTCGGACATCTTAGAAATACATGGAAATATTTGAATCCCAGAGCTACGGCTACAGCTTTGCAGCGATATCCATTCTGTAACATCTGCATCCATACATGTCTTTGCAAGGAGCACATGATGATATACTGCCATATTGATGTTTTGAGCACAGCCCTACTACCAACTTATCTAGGTTTCATTCTATCCATGAATATCTAATGCTATAAAAGCACATCACAGACTGTTCTCATATCGTGCAGACCCTCTGCTCATAAAATATTTCAAGTTACAGCAGTTAAACTAAAAACCATCACTGACGCCTCTCAAGACCTCTTAATTCTCTCTCTCACCCTCCAGCCTTTTGATGTTTATCGTCTTTTAATTGATCTATAAAAATAACTTCTCAATAATAAGTTTCTCCACCCGCACACGAAACACTGAGGCTAATAGTGCTGACTCCGAGAGCGATTTCTGTTTCATCAGTTGTTATGAAGGGTGTTAAATTCACGAGTTACAATTAAGGGCAGAGCAGCCTTTAAAAGTTATTATACTCCCATCTGCATAAAACTATACACCAGACTATTCAAGTTTTAAAGCTTTATGAAAGCATCAGAATTACACATGACATCACTCGGCGGTTAGATGAAGAGACTCAACAAGAGTGGAAAATGAAAGTCTGCTTTAAAATTTAAGACCTCCTCCTCTCTTTGGTGTGTGCAGCTAAGAGGGTGAAAATCTAAAAGTGCAGAAAGATATCATCACCAGGGCTAATCCTCGTATCTGTGCCCTGACTGAGTCATGCAGACCGCACATAATGTTGCACGTCCATCCATGATATATACTGCCATCAGTCTACATCTCAGCTGTCATCGGGTGTGAGGTGGGGTACACCCTGGACAGATCACTACTCAATCACAGGGCTGAATCAACCTTTTGCCAACTCAGGATTCTTATTGCTAACCACGTCACCACCGTGCAGCCCTCCACGTTGCACAGTCGGGTTTAAATTTATAGAATTGTAGAATTTAAATTGAATCTTGAGAAATTAAAAGATTCCCACCCACTCTAACTTTTAACTCGTTTCATATTTTTACTTTATTTATTTAATTTGAATTATTTTTATTTGAACATATTTTCAGATTTAATAATTTCAGTGATTTTTAAATGTTCTATTTTAATGTTTCTTCTCTTTCCTCTGTCAATGTGCGACATAAATAAACTTGCCTTGCCTTACCCCTGTCCAGAGCGGCCTCTGTGCGCCCTGCAACAGCAGCAGCCCCATCAGTGAAGCAGGGGATAGTTTGAGTCTTACACCGGCTCATAAAAGTCCTAAACTGTTTGTGAGATACTGAAACATTCTGCTAAAGAGATGCTACAAACAAACATAAACTTAGTGTTCAAAAACATCCTGAACAGGTTTACAGATGTTTAGACTTTGTGCCCGAGGGTGTAAAACATGACCACTACTTCATCAAAACACATTTTTTAAGCAATGCTTCTCTGGATCTAATCCTTTAGCATGAATCTTTTAAATGGCCGGTCCACTGAGCATATCCATATTCCATTACCTCTGCACACTGAACTGTACCAAATTATGTAATTCAATGCAGAAATCTCCACTTTTTATCAATGATTTGTCCTAAACTTTCATCAAACAGCATTAGCAGAAGAAGCGAGTGGAGTCAAACTGCTGCTGATAGTAATCTAAGCTCCAGCGGTCCGCTGCACAGCCGCTCAGATCGATCTTTCAGAGAATACGAGAGAGAGGAGGGGACGGGTTCTCTGCTGCTGACAGGAGCCGCCTCGGCCTTTACGGAGAAATCTCCTAAAAGTCCAACAAACTCAGCTGCACTTTTGGAAACAGAAAGTAGACTGGCTTCAGCTCGGGCTCAGGTTTCTGCACAGTCAGGGGAGCAGCCAGGGGAAAGGAATTCCAGCTTGGCAAAAAAAAAGAGAGCCGCTCTGATGGATGAATGATCCTGAGCAGTGTTTGTAATTCATCTCCCCTCGCGCCCTCTCCTGTCCCTGTGTGGATCGGGGGAGTGTGTGAGGCTTCCATCACAGTTACACATCCACAGTTAGATTATCAGAGGCTGGGACTTTCCTGTCACTCACTGTGAAGTCTGGCAGGAGTCCATTCTGGCCAAAGATTTCAGTTAAACAGTGAGGGTGAAGGTAAAGGGACTAAAACTAAAAGAAGAAACATATTTTAATCCACTAGGTCTACAGGTACTAGGGGTGCGACAAAATATAGATACAACTGTACATTGTTGTCCTTCCTCGTCTGACACAATAAGGAAACGGCTGGTGCCAAATCATCCCAACGCTAAACAGATAAGTTTGACTGACTGCGTCACTTCTTCATGGCTCCTCATGGGGGCGCTCCTGACATGAATGGGGGAAATGTAAACGGAAGCTAATTGGTGAAAGAAGAAGTTGACTGCGGAATAAAAGAAGAAGAAAAAGAAGAAACATATTTTAATCCACTAGGTCTACAGGTACTAGGGGTGCGACAAAATATAGATACAACTGTACATTGTTGTCCTTCATCGTCTGACACAATAAGGAAACGGCTGGTGCCAAATCATCCCAAGTATATTGAAAAGTACCAAAGCTTTAAAACAACTTAAAATCTTCTGTCATATTTTGCATTCAGAGTTGCCACCAGCAAAACTTGGTTTTGAAACTTTGCCAATGTTAGAGAGTGTGCAGGAAGTTGTCTGCAATTTTGGTAATTTAAAAACAAGATATCACCCAATTATGGATGCATAGGAGTTGGTATCAAAAACAAACATCGACAGACAACACTTATAAGTGCTGGGCTCATTTACATCAGATTTATTTAATGATGGCTTACATAAAGAGCTTCCATGAAACCATGAAACTAGTTCAAATAACGTACATTTAAAAGCTTTGCTGGTGACCTTGTGGTGCCTTACAGTTTGTTTGCTTTCATTTATCATTCTTTTCTCAGTCCCCTAACGTTAGTTTGGTCCATATGTCAGCTTTAAAGTGAGTGATTCTGATATTGTGACAACCCTAGAATCTCAGCCAATCCTCTTTCCAAATGTTGAGTTGCTCTTCTTGGCTTTAATAATTTGATTTCAGTTCTTTTTGCTGATACTCATTCGCTAAAAGGGATGCATTGTATTCCCATATACTGACCGGCCAACAACATATACGCTGTGAAGTGACTCAGAAACTTAAGACTGACACCATATAAGTATGTGGAGAAACTTCCTTGAGTCAGTGGTGCTACTTCAGGAACAATACTTGCCATTATTCATCAGGAAAGCTCAAACCCTGCGACCTTCAATGGTCTGCCCTTTCACCCTCTTTGGCGTCCCATTGGCTGCCCATCACACCGAGCAGTGATGTGTGGACTGTGAGAGGGGTCGGACAAAGAGAAGAGAGCCTCTAATCTAATTTTATTTCTTAAGGTCTGTTACTTTACTAAAAGTTTGTGGTTTTGGCTCGTAAAGAAAGTATGAATGATGCTCATAATGATTATTACTTCAGTCTGTTCTTTGTCCTTTTGACAGTCCGTTCCAGTAAAGTAAACCCTCCATTTCTCTTCTCTCCACGTCCCATGTAGTATTAATCCTGCAATGCTTTTTCTGTGAATGTTACAATTAGTGTTGTCACAATACCAGAATTTACACTTTGATAGGACACAAGTAAAAATCAGACGACGTGGATAACTGTTTTGATCCCAAACATAGGAGTCCTAAGCTCCTAATATTGGGAAATGTATTTTAAAAACCAGAAGTTGCAGGCAAACTAGGGCTGGGAATCTTTGGGTGTCTCCCGATTCCGATTCGATCGATTTCGATTCGACTCAGAATCTATTTTCGATTCAAAACAATTCTGGTTAATGATTCATGATTCAAAGTCTATTTTTGAATGAGTACATACTTCAGGATCTACTCCAGTCACCATGTGAGACTGGCTGAATGTCTTGCTGCTCCATTTGGCATTTTACTTTGTGAAAGAGCTAGCATTAGCACTAAGCAGGGAGTGACTGATTAGCTAAAAGAAGTTATGAATTTAAATCTCAGAAGATAAGAATCTCCATTTTTACATAAATATATTTTGTCCCCACCTCTAAGGCAAACTCCTACACATCATCAAAATTGCACGAGTACACTGGGGACATCACAGCAATGAAACATTGGCAACATATTAGTGCAATGTGGACAGTGTGCAGCAGTTTGCTTGCAACTTTTGATGGACTTATGGACTCCTCTTCCACCCACTTGTCTAACAAAATAGACGTGCCAATTATTTTCTACATGGTTTATTAATTGGCAACCTGTACACACATACCAAGTCGTTTTAAATACTACTACCATAAGCAACAAAAGGAATAAAGGCATAGCTAAAAAGATTTTTCCTCAAAAATTGGGTTGGTTCTCGATCTAGTTGCCTTTTCTACCCGGTAGGTACAGGAGGAACATGTCTGGCTGGAACCGTGCCACCCTTTCTAGTATCCACTCTCGTTTTACACAATCATCTCTCCTCCATCTAAATGAGAAGGAATGGATTACAAACCACCGCCAGCGGCACCCTGAGCGAGGCCAAAGGGAAGACAGACGTGACCAGAACGGATCTCGTTCTCTCTGCAGAAAACTGTAATTCTGCTCTTTGTCTCCGGGTCCAGAACCCATCTGTCTGCAGATTTAGTGACTCCGCTACAATGGAGCTCTGTTTACTCGAGCGGCTCGGTTTACACAGGCAGAGTCAGGGGGGTTCATATAAAACGCATTAACCGAGAACAATCCTTTTGGTCTTTTGTAAATAGTAATGTAATGATGGGGGATGTCCAGAGACGGTAAAGGCTCAGAGACGCTGATGTGTGTGCAGGCCGGAGCTCAGCACCAAATCCTCCTGTGGCTTCTGACATAACAGCATCGGCATTTAACAAAGTTCAGAAATATGTTATTTAAAGTATTCGCTCTGTAATCCTAAAATCAGTAAAACTAACAATATGTAACCACTGTGAGCCACCATGTCCGATGTGTCCTTGGGCAAGACACTTAACCCCGAGTTTTTCAACAGCGGAGGTTGCAGCTTATATTGGCTCATACTTAATGGGTAAAAAATGGTATTGGCGGTTTTGTCGATGCTAAATTCTTCTGAGAGCCCTTTCTCTACGAGGCTGACCATCCAATGGGGCCACACTGGGTCAAAGAATACAACATGGACAGATGAGACACAATCCTCTATACAGCGCCTAAAACCCGGAAGTAAGTTAGCATTTGTGCGCCATGGGTGCTAACGTCTAAAAGTCAACGGGGATTTTGAATGTGTTTGTGGTTAGACGCCTGAAATAAGGTCTGTGGTTAACACAAGCTGAAGAGATGTTGGTGTTTTGTTAGACCACATAAACTACGTTAGGTAATACCTCCACTTGGTACAGTGGTTGTCGGGGACATTAAAGGTCATCACGCCGGACACAGAGGGCGGGAACTCTCTCACTAGTCGGAGATGTCTCCTGTAGGTTTAATCTTTAGGTTAAGGTGAATATTATGTTAGTAAACTATTTATTAAGCTACGTGGATTAGTTTATCGGAGATCGTCTGAAGCATAACGCTAGTGACGTCACAATCATCCGACCGTGGTGTAGTTAGCTTGTAGCATAACGTTAGCTTTTTTTTACTTCTGTCGGCCGCATTAACGCTTCAAACATCATAAACATGGCGTTCGTCTGTGAAGATTATCCTACGCTTCAGAAACAAGCGTTTGCCACAGAGCTTATTTTCTGCAATGATCCAAAATCCAATGCAAACATCCCAGAGGAGAATTCTCGTTAGACCTCATGGAGATGCTACTTCCGGGTTGGCCTACAAAAATACGTCACATGGTTTGTTCTCTGTACCTCCATCAAGAGCAACTGATACACAAAGACAAGCAGATAGAACTTTATTTCTGGCACAGAAGCAGATATTTACTGCCCTGTGACTCCACATGCAACTCATATACTGTGTGTATGTGTGTGTATGTGTGTGTATGTGTGCAGATAAAGAGAGACGCTGCAAGTGTGTGTCTGTTTCCTGTATCATGTACATTGATTACAGCGACTCAGCAGTTTTTGCTGACTGTTTCTTTGCATGTTTGTGTGACCTGAGTCAACTGAAGGGAACTTAAGTTTTATGTGTTATTTTGGTTTAAGTAAAGCGTCTGCTGCACATACACACTTGATATATGTGTCTGCGGCTGTAAGAGCAGGTGTGTTTGAGGCTGTTAGCATGTGTGCAAGTGCCTTTGTGTGTGTGTGTGTGTGTGTGTGTGTGTGTGTGTGTGTGTGTGTGTGTGTGTGTGTGTGTCCAGACCCCGGCTGTGAGCTCAGCATGAATGAGTGAGAGAGCCATAAACACCTGAGGATGCAGGAACACATTAGACCTCAACAGAGCTTTATTTACGCTCCTGATTCAGGGTGAGGAGGAAGAGGGGGGAGGGGGAGTCGTCATGCACAGCTCTGCTCGGGCTGTGGCGAGGGTCCAACCTAAACACAGGGACTGTTAAAGCCCCCCCTGGCTGAGTCCCGAGGGGGGGGGGGGGGCAGCGGAGAGGGTGGAATGCAGGTCTGGGTTTAGAGGTTCAGGGGTACGTCCTGTTGTTAATGAGCTCACCCTGCTGGGCCTCTCAGACTCTCAACCCCCCTCCCCTCCCAACGCTGCCTCACCAGACACACCAGCACCTTCACACACACACACACACACACACACACACACACACACACACACACACACACACACACACACACACACACACACACACACACACACACACACACACACACACACACACACACACACACACACACACACACACACACACACACACACACACACACACACACACACACACACACACACACACACACACACACACACACACAGGACCTGGAGCAGTGAAGCTTAACACACTTCCTGCACAATGTGCACAAACAACCTGTGTCCCCAGTTTGATCTCAAGACGTGTGAGGAAGACGGTGAAAGGAAGTGCCAAGTGTGCCATGTTTTAACAGTCTGCAGAGTGGGCGCGCCTGAAGGTGTGTGTGTGTGTTTGCACGTGTGTGTGTGGATAAGAGGAGCCCCTGAGATGTGACCCCGGACGATGGACGGTGACAGAGAAGATAGGAGCACTTTCCTAAATGATGCATGTCTTACATGCTCTATTAACACGGAGTAAACAGCACTCTGAATACATCAGACGCCACTCCACATGTGAAACACAGCGACACTGAACACAGCTCAAGTCTGCAAATTCAATTCAGAGTTGCCTTTTTTTTAACACTAATCTAATCTAATCTAACAAGCATTAAACCGAATAAACCACAGATAGCGTTTGTAGAAAGGACACTTAGACGGTTTCTCCACAAAAGTGAAATCAAATATCTGCTTTGGAAACTCTTCAATACTTCATAAATTGGCAATGTCACTACTTCTTTTTTTTAAAATTAAAACCAAACTGTGCATCTGTAATCTATTACACGTTCTTATAACATTTCTTGTAATGTTTCATGATCAACTCTTTGCGACCTTATTTCATATTTTTAAGTGTGTTCTGTAGCCTGCAGAATAAACACTGGCCTGTAACACATTGCAGTTAAGTTAAGCTTAACGTCCAGCATGTAAACTAATGCACCAATGTACCAATCAGTATCGATATCAGCCTTGATGACAGACATCGAACCATCTGCAAATAATGTGGCATGAACCGATGGTAAATGGTAAATGGACTTGAGCACTTTTCTAGTCTTTTGACTACTCAAAGCCGCAGGTCACACCAACACATTCACACACCAACACATTCACACACCAACACATTCACACACCAACACATTCACACACTGAAGGTGGAGGTTGCTATTAAAAGTGACCAGCAGAAGTAACTAAGCCCATCCATATGTCACTGACGTAGCAGGGGTGACAACTTGGGGTTAAACGTGTTGCCCGAGGACACATCGGACATGTAGCTGCAGGAGCTGGAGCTTGAACCCTCGACCTTCCAGTTGAGAGACGACCGACTCTACCACCTGAGCCACAGCTGTCCGAATGTCAGTAACCGATGTTTTTCTGCTGCAACATATTCATTTAACGCTGGAAACTGCTGACTCATAGAAGAGGGGGTTTTTTTATTGGTCAGAAGAAATCAGCTGTTGGACAAACTCTCATCTGTTCTCAAAGAGAAATGAAGTTGGGCGAGTTGGAGTCTCATACGCCAAAGGAAATAATGAATTAAACATCTGTATCAGAATAGGCCCTGATTTCACAATCGGTGCTATTCTGCTGTTTACAGTATGTTACAAAACCATTTTTCCCCCCTGCCCAACAGTCTGAGAGTCCGAGCCTTTGAACACTAGGTTTTGTTGATTTATGGTTACTCTTTAGTCTTGGGAGGTTTCATGGTTTTCTCTACTTGACGAAAAACAAAAACAAGCTAAAAACCTCCCAAAAAGCCTCCCATAAACTCGCACTGCAGCTGTGTTCCTCTTCAGGGATGTATTCTTTGAAGGGCGCATTTTAAAGTCTCCTTCAGATGCGGCCAATATGCGCATCCTCCTCTTTCCTGGGCTACAAAGGATCCACCTGTTGCGTGCTTAGCGGCCTGACGTTAACAGAGATTCATTGCGGGCTAATTCTTAGAGGACGGCGGGCTTTCAAGATGCTGAGGATGACCCTTTTAAATGTAATTATTTGGGTTAAAAGTTAAGCGAATAAAAAAACTAAATGGGCCTTGAAATTTCCAATTATCTTCACAGCTGATGACGCAAACAGAAAATCAATCTTCCAAAGACCAGACCCTTTCACTTCGGTCCGCCCTCATAGGGTCTACGCAGCCTGAGAAGTATGCAGACCCTGAATCGGGACAGTTTGTGCCAGCGAGGGACATCTTTAAAGACTCCTTCGTCTTCCCTCTTCCAGCCAATCATGTGACATCATTCCTCTCTGGTCACCAGTATTGGCTCCCTGAGGGACGAGCCCGCTCCTCTTGTCAGGTCTGAGCTCTGAAAGCAAACCAGCGATGACGCTAATTAGGCCAAATGCTGGATTAGTTCATCCAAAAACCTCCTCTCTGCTCTCTCGTCCTCTCAGTCCAGAACTAATCACTACCATCAGAACCGCTCCACTGACCTCGCTGAGCGCCGGATCGACCACATGATGAGCGAGTGGAAATATATGCAAAGACCAAGTGTCAAATAGAGCTGCAGAGTCAGAGGCGGGCAGTGACTTTCAACTTCTTCTCTTATTCAGAGTGCAATGCTAAGCGGCTGTGAAACTGAACCGGAGCGAGCGAGGAGAGGAGGGGGGGGGAGGGGGAGGGGGAGGGGGGATGTTTGGGAGGTCTGTGATACAAGAGGCCATAAATGATGTCACCACGACACCACAGCCATGTCTCTGTGATGTGGTGGTCTGTTTGTGGTTATGTGTACACGAGAGAGGAGAAGGTTTTTGAAGGTCGGCTTCGTAAAGTCCCCCCCCCCGAACCGAGCCACAACACTCGAGCCTCTCTCGTGTGGTGCTGTTTGTGTTTATGAACTCATAACGGAGACAAATGAGCAGCTACATCATCACGACTGCAGGGAGGCTAGGAAAAAAAGAAACTGTTTTTCTTCTGTTTTAATGTTTCTGTGGTGCGGAGTGAGGTTATGAGTGGGGGATGGCGGCGAAAACGAGACATCACAGAGGGTTCGACATGACTGACTGTGATATTTCACCAAGAGAAGTCGGTTCATTGTTTTCTTTTACTGTTTTTCTTTGTTTTATATGACATCAAATTCTGGGTTTGGATGTTTGGTCTCATTAAACATCATCATTTTTTATTTTAAGTCTGACATCATTTTAAACACAGTGAGTGAGTGAGGGGTTCAAAACTCATCTCAACATAGCACATCTTTAAAAGTGGCCATCCAAAATGGGATTTTCTGTCGGATGTGAAGGAGGGGTTCCTAAGGAGGCAAAACAAAATGCTGCAGAAATGTAAGCAACATATCCAAGATGGCCGAAGAAGAAACAGAGTCTGTATGATGAGTGTTTGTGTCTTATTTTCAATGCTTGGTGCAATATACCCAAACAGCCTCTAGACGTGCATGAAGGATAAAGTCACTGTGAAAAATGTGGTTGTTGCATTCACACATGTACGGTATGAACTAAGGGGAATAGGTGTGTATAAAATACTAAAGGTAAGGACAAACATAAAGAACAGGTGTATTAAGAGGGGTTCACTTGTGGAATACTTATGCCAATTAAGAATGTGTAGTTCACTTTCCAGATTTAGATTTTTGTTTAAAAAAAATGGTGTTTAACAAATTTAAAAGGTCGGTTTGATGATTTTTTGAGAGTGTGACTTCTTTTTTGTTTTGAAAGAAATTCTTGGAACAAATTTTGTTCTGATATGTTTTTTTGTTTCGTTGTAACCAAACTAGTAAGTGTCTTAAATAATATGATTTGTAACAAGGTTAAAGGTGAAGATAAAACTTCAGCCTACACCTTTTCGGTCAAAATGTTTTTGTTTTTTCTTGTGACCGAAATAAATAAATTACTACACATGCAACTCACCCTGAACATTTTTGGGAAAGCCTCTTTCTAAGATCTGCAATATGTTGGTCGTGAAACATATTCCCAGACCCCCTCAGTGGGCTGCAGGCGGCACTTTGGACCCCTGAACTCATCACAGCTGTATGAAAGCAGCAGGATCTCAAACGTCCCATCAATGCTCCCATTGTCTCAGCACTGACGTCAAAACGCCTAATATAGTTCACTCCCCTCTCCCAGTCCACCTAGAGACAGTGAGTGCTGTGTTTTACATCATCTACATGATGCCTCTCTGTACCTGAGAGCTGAGAGATGGTGACATGATGGGTTGGGCTTAAGACGGGGGTTAATGCAGCTTTAATGACATCAGTCGCTGAGTGGATCAGAGATGAGAGAGAAGAAGAAGAGCTGACACCTTCCCTGCTGAGGAGGGTTTAAACTGTGCCATTTTAAGGCTTTGTCTTTCAGTGTGATAAAAGCTGTTCACGTGGTCTTATCTTAGACAGGAAAAGAGTGTCTGGTCTCGTCTCTGTGCTCCTGATAGCGTGACCTGTCGCGCTGTAAAGAGCCCGTCTGTTTGTCAGCACAGCAGTCCACTTAAACTCCTGAGTGAGGGGGGGAAATGCCTTCGCTTTATTGGGGACAGAAGAATACTCCGGCTGCCATGGCGTGTGTGTGTGTGTGTGTGTGTGTGTGTGTGTGTGTGTGTGTGTGTGTGTGTGTGTGTGTGTGTGTGTGTGTGTGTGTGTGTGTGTGTGTGTGTGTGTGTGTGTGTGTGTCTATTTTCATCCCTCTTTGCGCTGCTGACTCGGCCCACTTTATTCCTCTCTGACTGCAGGAAAATCCGTTTTCAATGCAGTCCCCGGGGGAAGTCTTTGGACGTAATAAATAAATCAGTGAGCAGAAAAAGGCATTTCCAGTTCAGGAGCCAGAAACATAAAAGTCAACTCAGAATCGAGGCTGAGGACGTATGAAACTTAAAAAAAAAAAAAGATTCCACCAAAAGAATTGTGCGTCTGCTTTCTTAACGTTTACTGTCATTTATTCGAGATTTAAGAACTTACTGGACTGTTGAAGATGCAGGTCAACAAATGGAGCGTAATGCATGAAACCTCGTGTGTTTTCTTAGGACAGAAAAACAAACACATCCTGTGTGAGCCTGAAGACAAGAAAGAGTGGGGTCCTCTTAGATTTGGGGGCTAGACTTAAATGTGTTTTCAACGTGAGACGGAGCCGCTTATCTGTGCAGCAAGTGTACCGATCATGACTGAGGCCAGCTGTCACTCAGAGCTGCAGTGCCAGGGGGAGACACCAGGGGGAGACACCAGGGGGAGACACCAGGGGGAGACACCAGGGGGAGACATCAGGGGGAGACATCAGGGGGAGACATCAGAAGGAGACATCAGAAGGCGACACCAGGGGGAGACATCAGAAGGAGACACCAGAAGAAAACACCAAGAGGAGACACCAGAAGAAGACACCAGAAGGAGACACCAGAAGGAGACACCAGAAGGAGACACCAGAAGAAAACACCAAGAGGAGACACCAGGGGGAGACACCAGGGGGAGACATCAGGGGGAGACATCAGGGGGAGACATCAGAAGGAGACATCAGAAGGCGACACCAGGGGGAGACATCAGAAGGAGACACCAGAAGAAAACACCAAGAGGAGACACCAGAAGAAGACACCAGAAGGAGACACCAGAAGGAGACACCAGGAGGAGACACCAGAAGGAGACACCAGAAGGAGACACCAGAAGGAGACACCAGGAGGAGACACCAGACAGAGACACCAGAAGGAGACACCAGAAGGAGACACCAGACAGAGACACCAGAAGGAGACACCAGAAGGAGACACCAGAAGTAAACACCAAGAGGAGACACCAGACAGAGACACCAGAAGGAGACACCAGAAGGAGACATCAGAAGGAGACACCAGAAGGAGACATCAGAAGGAGACACCAGGGGGAGACATCAGAAGGAGACATCAGGGGGAGACATCAGAAGGAGACACCAGAAGGAGACATCAGAAGGAGACATCAGAAGGAGACACCAGGGGGAGACATCAGAAGGAGACACCAGAAGGAGACACCAGAAGAAAACACCAGAAGGAGACACCAGGAGGAGACACCAGAAGGAGACACCAGAAGAAGACACCAGAAGGAGACACCAGAAGGAGACACCAGACAGAGACACCAGAAGGAGACACCAGAAGGAGACACCAGAAGAAGACACCAGAAGGAAACACCAGAAGGAGACACCAGAAGGAGACACCAGACAGAGACACCAGAAGGAGACACCAGAAGGAGATACCAGGAGGAGACACCAGGGGGAGGCACCAGAAGGAGACACCGGAAGGAGACACTAGAAGAAGACACCAGAAGGAGACACCAGAAGGAGACACCAGACAGAGACACCAGAAGGAGACACCAGAAGGAGATGCCAGGAGGAGACACCAGGGGGAGACATCAGAAGGAGACACCAGAAGGAGACACCAGAAGAAAACACCATGAGGAGACACCAGAAGGAGACACCAGAAGGAGACACCAAACACACTGGGAGACACCAGAAGGAGACACCAGAAGGAGACACCAGGGGGAGACACCAGGGGGAGGCACCAGAAGGAGACACCAGGGGGAGACACCAGAAGGAGACACCAGACAGAGACACCAGAAGGAGACACCAGAAGGAAACACCATGAGGAGACACCAGGAGGAGACACCAGAAGGAGACACCAGACAGAGACACCAGAAGGAGACACCAGAAGGAGACACCAGAAGGAGACACCAGACAGAGACACCAGAAGGAGACACCAGAAGGAAACACCAGAAGGAGACACCAGAAGGAGACACCAGAAGGAGACACCAGAAGGAGACACCATGAGGAGACACCATAAGGAGACACCAGGGGGAGATACCATGAGGAGACACCAGGAGGAGACACCAGAAGGAGACACCAGAAGGAGACACCAGACAGAGACACCAGGGGGAGACACCAGGGGGAGGCACCAGAAGGAGACACCAGAAGGAGACACCAGAAGGAGACACCAGACAGAGACACCAGAAGGAGACACCAGAAGGAAACACCATGAGGAGACACCAGGAGGAGACACCAGACAGAGACACCAGAAGGAGACACCAGACAGAGACACCAGAAGGAGACACCAGAAGGAAACACCATGAGGAGACACCAGAAGGAGACACCAGAAGGAGACACCAGAAGGAGACACCAGAAGGAGACACCATAAGGAGACACCAGGGGGAGACACCAGAAGGAGACACCAGAAGGAGACACCCGGGAAAGGAGCCACAGGTCGAACAGCCTCTGTACATGGAGCGCACGTCCTAACCACTCGGCCAACAGCGCCCCAATAACTTGAGATCTTGAGACAAAAAAACGTTAAATAATTCCTCGTTATGACGGGAAAATGGAGTAAATAAAATAAGTATGGATGCATGTTCCGTACTAAATGAAACTACTCTACCTTCAGTCTGTCGTCGTCAAACAGAAACCATGAAAATGAGATGAGATGAGATTCAACTTTACTGTCATTACACATACACAAGTATAGAGTAACGAAATGAGGTTTGGCATCTCACCAGAAGTGCAAATAAGCAGAAAGTGCAAGAATCTGTGCTATGTACAGTAATTACAAAATTTACAGATGTAGACTATAAAAAAGTGAATTATTAGGTATATATGGATGGATTAATGGGATGCTATAAATATAAATAAATGCTATAAATATAAGTGTATTCTTAGGATTAGAATGCAGGCATCCATGAAGGCATCATTGTAAACTCTTTTCAGATCCCACAGCCTGCAGGATTCTGTACAACGTGCTCTCTTTGTGGTTTTTCATGGAACATTTCAACATCATGTCAAACACATATTATCATTATAAGAATATGTTTATTCCAATTTAAATACTTGAACCCCTCTATGAATCATAATAGTTGGACTGTCTTTGGGCCTGATGCACAAACCAGCACAGAGTTACATAAGAAGAAGAAGAAGAACTCCCCGCTCAGTTGTTTTAAAGTTGTCCGGTTGGTGTTTTTAGAGCTGTTGTTTGTTAATTAATGACTGTTATGACTGCTCCCCTGAGCGGAGCAGCGTGGGCTGAAACGTTGGACGCTCCCGTGTCTAATCTCATCTGGGGCCCTCGGCCCAGCTCGCCGTCTTTTCAGCTGCTTTTCATTTAGACTCAGTGCTGCGCTGGCCATTTACATAACAGAGGGATATCAGCTGCTGTGGCCTGCCTGCCTGCCTGCCTGCCTGTATGTGTGTGATTTATGTGTCTTTGTAGATTCCCTCTTATGGTTGCGTAAATACTTTGGATGTGCTGACTGCAGATGTAGGTTTTTGTTTTTTTTTGTGAATGGATTGCAGCAGCAGTGAGTAACATATTTAACACCTGCTAAAGCAAACACAGGGAGAAACAGGAATGTGCCTGAGCAGGAAAGAGGAGGGAGGCTGAATGAAAAGATGATTCTATAGCTAGCTGCTTTTACACATGCCATCCCAACTCCTGAATATTCCCTCAACTTTTCAGGGTGGGCTGCATGTGTGAATGCAAACAGACAACTTTATCAACCCAACTTTATCCAGATGTTTTCCTTCCAATCTCCCCAGTAAATCTTCTTCATGAAGTCTGGACGAGTCGATGTGTGAACACAGCAGGCGTATTCAGGAGAATGTCACTGCCAGCGATTGGGCGGTTGTGATGTTTATATCCGAGTGATGTGCAGCGAGCGACCAGTGCCACCTTAATGCATGTAATGAAGCTGCATCATAATCTGTTTTTACTCACCGGTATGTTCTTTTCAACTCTTCATTTGATCCTGTGACTACATTCAATCGCACGAAGCTTTGAAGTAAAGTCTGACTCTGACCAACCCTACGGTCTACGTTTACAGGTACAGTGAAGTGGAGATACAGTTACAGCTCGATTAGGTCATTAACTACTGTCCTTGTCCCAGTATTCAAGCATGGAGGAAAAACTATTTGATTGAAGTCCAAATCTGCAAGAGTAGGTGGCGCTTGTTACTACTGGACATTCTTCCAGTTGACTTATTATGTCACCAAAACAATCGACAAGCTAGTTAGCAAGCGGCAAACTGGTTATATGTCCATCAGTGGAAAAATACATCACATCTCCGTACATCACGGCTGACACGACATAAACTATGCTGTCCCATCTTGCTTTAGCACTTACCACATTTATGCCTTTGTCTTGTATTTTCCCCTGCTTTCTTATTTATGCTGTTGGACTTCAGGGTCAGGGTGGATTCTCAGAGCAGCTCGGACAGTTTGGGGACTAAATCGACTCCAAACCACATTATCTTGGTGTGTTAGTCAGTAAAAATCTCAGTCACCAACATTTTCATAATACAGTTTTAGTTGCACTAACAGGATAAATCCACGTACTGTGTCTTCCTCCTAAGACCCCTACCCCCTACCCCCCACAGGGAACATCTCCTGCTGTGAGGAACATGTGTGAATGGTCACATTCAGGGGCAGACTGTCCTGGAATTTTCTTCTTGAAAAGTAGTGCATGTGTGAGAGAGGGGCTTACGATTGTGCAGCTCTGTGTGGTCTGAGAGGAGTGGGGAGTGGAGGTCACCTGCTCTCGTTCAGCTCTCCTCCCCTCTGACCTCCGGCTCCTCTCACAGCTACTAAAGCCGCGCCGCCATTAAAACAGCCAATCACGCAGAACAGCTGCATCCCTCACTGTACAAATCCTCAACACCTCACGCTCCCACCCACTCGCTCGCTCGCTCTCTCTCTCACTCTGGCAGTCAGACAGACACATAAACCAGCGTCCACACTCCCACTCCTCTTTTTTTTTTGCTAATGGCAGGCTGCAGCCGACGGATGTTTAAAGCGGCGGCGGGTTTAGCGTGGAGGCCTGTGATAAGCTGCGTTGAGCTGTGAAAACACAGATTATTTTTTTCAGCAGCTTATTACAGACACTGCTGCGCCTCTGCCTCCCAGCCATACCGTAAATTGGGACCCGAAAAAAATGCAGCCACCTCTTGGCTGTGAGATATGGCATCACGGACCCCCCCTCCCCCCCCCCCCGCGGCGCAGCTTTGACAGCCGTGCTAATTCAAGTCTACGTTCCTCCCATATGTTTCACTGCATCCCCCCATCCTCCATATTTCTTTTAAGTGCTGTCGTCCATTAATCAAACCGGTGCCAAGACGTCAGCTGCTGTCTCTAAAGTGTCATCTTCACACCGTTAAGATTTATGAAAATGAGCAGATACAGAAGAAACGTTTAATAAAACAACGAGCCTTACAGATTTTGTTGATGCTGATGCAACCTGCGCTGAATACAAACTTTTAGAGCATGCTGTAATGTAGTAATGCTTTTTTTATGGGTTACATTTGATTTCCTCTATCACCAAATTGCCTCTAAATGAGCTTTAATTTGTATATTTGTGTTTGATGCAGCATCAGTTAGGATATCCCATTTACTTATAACCATCGCCAAACAGGCATACATTAAATCTCCGTTTCTGGCAGCCTATCAAAGCGCCTCCATCTGCAAATACTTAAGCCTTCTCTTTCTTTTTTTCTTTTCTCAGGCTCAATCAGGGATAAAGACCGTTG
Source organism: Labrus bergylta (assembly GCF_963930695.1). NCBI lineage: Eukaryota > Metazoa > Chordata > Actinopteri > Labriformes > Labridae > Labrus > Labrus bergylta. The sequence continues at coordinate 31,689,830 of NC_089196.1, forward strand.
TGTTCCCGATCTCTGAAGTAAGACAATATCTCCCAAACCCTCGTAGAAAACAATTAGGACTCAGTAATTACACCACCGGTCTGGAATTCAAGCCAAGTCCTGAGGTCGGGGTTAGAAATAAGAAGAAAAAGAGAGTGAATGTGAAGGCAGGCTGTCTGATGCTGTGTTATCTTACGATGATGGAGTACGTTTGTTTATCAGCCTGGGGATGATGTCATGTTTTGCTTTCGGAGCCCTCAGGTGGAACGTGAGAGGTTTAACCCAGAGAGCACCTACAGGGACTTATAAAGTTTAGAACAGGGTGAGATGAGGTCAGTGAAGGTTCATGACCTCTTGTTTTATTTATTTTATTTTATTTTGTTTTATTTTATTTATTTTACTTTTTTATTTATTTCATTTTATTAATTTTATTTATTTTATTTATTTTATTTATTTTATTTATTTTATTTATTTTATTTATTTTATTTATTTTATTTTATTAATTTTATTAATTTATTTATTTTATTTATTTTATTTATTTTATTTTATTTATTCTTTGGGGGGGCTTTCTGTGGCCTTCACAGAAGGAGATATGACATTGGATAGAGTCCGAAACCAGAGAGCAGGGAGAGAGAGGGGAAAGAGAAGCAGGAAAACAGCTACAGGTCGGCCGCCGGGAGGACCACAGCCTCCGCACACGGGGTGCTCACACTTACCACTGCATGACCTCTTTGTAGCCAATTCTTTTATGGGATATAATTCAGATACAACAGGAAACAGGATTTTGTTCTAGTTTTGATGATTTGTTCAAAAACTGAAACAAAAACTGAAATATTAGCAAGCGAATTTGTTTAACTTTTGGACAAAAGTATCTCATTAAGGGGCGCAGGATAGCCTAGCGGTAATGTTGCACTCCATTTTACGGAGACTACAGTCGTCTTTGGAGCACCCATGAGTTTGAATCCCACTCTCTGCTCCCAACACTTCCTGTCTCTCTTCAGACGTTGTGTCTATTGAAGGCAAAAGGCCCCCAAAAAAACTCTAAAACAATTACACTTGCTTGTTATAGGTAAAAAAAAATATCTGGCAATGCAGCGAGCACAACAGATCAGCTGTGCAGCTCAGACTATGAGAGCAGAACGAGCCACCAGCTGCTGACTGACAGGAAGAGGAGTGAGGAGAGATGTCAGTACCTCACAGTGATGAGTAATCCACTTGAATGCATCGAGTCCACCTCTACTTTTTCTTTTGCATTTTATCTCTGCATTCTGCATCTTTGGTCTGACACGTTTTCTGTCCTTCAGACTGGATCTGTTGATTTATGTATCAGGACAGAATGACTCAGTAGAAAACAACTCATCCATCCATTATCTTTTCAGCTTTTCCCGTTCAGGGTTGCGAGGGGGCTGGATCCGATCCCTGGACTGTACACCAGTCAATCACAGACAAGCAGCCACTCTCACAGTCACACCTACGGGCAATTTAAAGTCCCCAGTTAACCTAACGAGCATGTCTGTGGACTGTGGGAAGCCGGAGCACCCGGAGAGAACCCACAACATGCACGGGGAGAACATGCAGACTCCTCACAGAGATGTTCCTGTCCAACTGGGATTCAAAACCAGGAACCTCCTCGCTGTGAGGCAACAGCGTTTACCACTGCAGCCCCAAACATCTCATCTCCATCTGAAATAAAACCACAGACGTGACCGCGCTCTCTGCTCGTACTCTCCTCTCCTCACTTGTTGCACCTTAACCCGTTTTCCCAGAGTCCCGCTGCTGTGGACATCGTTTGGATCTGCTGTAATGCAGACGGGGCCTCGAGGGGCTTTTTGTAACGTCCTGCTGAGAGAACGGTGGAGTTTACAAGCATGGCGAGTGTGAATAAATGAGCGGGATCATACACATTTTCCACAGTCTGTGAAAAAGCAGACAAGCCTTTGGGAAAGGTAATGATGGGAAGCGGCGGTATATGAGCGGTTCTTTTAAAAGACGTATGTATCCGGTGATGAGATTTACGAGATCAAAAAGAATGTGCTTAATGTCTAGACGGAAGATTTCTTAAAGCATGAATTATATAAAAGGTGGTGCTTCATTCCTGAAGCGCTTGAATCGGCGTATCTGAGGGGTCAAACAAGTTCCCAAAGCCGTCTGGAAATCCCACAAAGAAAAGGTTGGAGATTTACGGATGGAGCCACACACAGGTATTTAAAAAAGCCCCGGATTTGAAACTTGCACCCTGTGAGCTACGAGTTGCAGCTTGAGCTTCTCCTGGCAACACAATCCAGTCTCCAGCTTTACCCGGGGTGTGAGGTTTTTTATTTCTCCTTAAAGCGTAGGCGAATGAGGCAGACGGCAGCGGGGGGATGTCAGGTTCTGCTGCTGGTGAGAGGTTCTACTCTACGCGGGTAGCAGCAGCAGAACAAAGCGCCGGTGGCCCTGGAGCCGGGGGCGGGGGGGGCCCTGTGAATGGGAGCTGTCACTTCCACTCAGCGCCGCCTGTGATCTGAACCATCCCGGAACGACGCTCAGATAAGTGGCTAATCCGCAGCATCCCCGCTGGCTTCAACAGCCCCCCTACTGCCATGACAACCGCGGTGGGGGAATCTCCTCCAGCAACAACTTAATTGGATAATTTCCTCCCCGTTTTGACTGTGTGCTCTTCAGCTTTTTTGTTAAGTAAAGTCTACGCTGCCTGAAAGTGGGTTTTGACTTTGACAGGAGGAGAAGGTTTAAAAAAAAAAAAAAAAAAAAAAAAAAAAAAAAAAAAGCAACAAACCCCGGGACTGTTTTTGAGAAAGTGGAGAAACCACACTTCAGCGGACTGGAGACCGCGAGGAGGGCTGGACTCTGCTCTTAGCTCACCTTGAAGTGGGAAAATTGAAAGAGAAAAAACAGCTTCTACTTTGCCGCAGAGCAAATAAATGACCACTTAAAGCTCTGTAAACATTTATTGTCCTTTGTGTCACGACGGCCGACGATTTACGTTACACCCAGTCGAGTCCCGGGTCGCTGCGTAAACAGACACTCCACCCTTCTCCCCAGACTGCAGAGACACAGGGGCCAGTGCCAGGGGAAGTCATTATACACTGTGTGAGCGTGTGTGTGTGTGTGTGTGTGTGTGTGTGTGTGTGTGTGGGCAGCTACTGTAGCTGAAAAATGAAAACAGCATGGGCTAGCATGGCACTTTAAGAGGATGTGGACTCGGTTGCAGCCGGACCATAAAACCTCCAAAAACCACACCAAAGAATCAGCAGCCATGACTCCTCTGAACGAGCTCGTTTAAAAATGATGAATAAAAGCGGAGGGATGTGACTCACAGTGAACGTTCGGAGGGGATCTGATTTCCTCTCTCTCCGTGTAGAAGACAGGAGCAGCCTTACGTAAGCCTAATGGAGATCACTCCTGTTTTTAAAGCATCGCTCGCACACGTGTCGGAAGGGAACACACACAGGCTGAGAGCGATGTGATAAATGAGCACGCTTAAAGAAAGAAGGAATAAAACACCTGTTTCTAGAAACTATTTCTTAGTCCTAAGACTTTTCACACACGCACTTAACCTCCTTCAAAATGTCCTGACGTTCTTGGCTTCATCAGCCAAGTGTGAATGCACGCGGCTAAATATGTTACCCAGACTTTATTTGAATCCTGCCAGTATCCTGGAAAAATTCCCACAAGACGTCAGGGTGAGCTGGTGTGTAATATTCAGAAACAAAATCCCCTGTGAGCGAGTGGGCGACATTTACATCCTGCGACCGATGCAAGATTCTTGGGATCTTCATGCATGGTTTAAACCACCAGTCTCTGTGTGTGTGTGTGTGTGTGTGTGTGTGTGTGTGTGTGTGTGTGTGTGTGTGTGACATGACTCACCTTCCTCACACGCCGTGCCGCTGAATCCCGGGCAGCATTTCCACTCGAGCGAGGTCACAGTGCGGTACACAACTTTGTAGGAAGGTCTGACGACGGTCCTGTAGCTGCAAAACACAAATCAAATCTAAAGGCACCACACATACAACAGCTGTGTGTGTGTGTGTGTGTGTGTGTGTGTGTGTGTGTGTGTGTTCTCTTTGATATTAGAAGTTAATAAAGTGACCTTCAGATACAGATGAACTATAGTTACCCCTGATGAGTCACATCGTTGCTGAAATGTATTTTGAGCGTTTCATTCATGCGGGGTGCATCCCATTTTTTATGAAATAAATTGATTGGTTGCGTCCGAAATCAAACTCTCATCCCTACTCTCTACTCACTATATATTCTATAAAAGGACCCACTAGCCAAAGAGTCCCTCAACGTATTCTAAAGTGTTGCAATGTTGTCTTTAAAGGCCGTATATCTTATTGGAGTCTCACCTGCCCCCCGTGCATCCCTGTGGCCAGCGGCACGTCTGGTAAACCCGCTGGAGCACCGTACCGTTCTGCACCTGGCAGGTCACCGTCTTGGTGACTGTATGAGGACACCAGTTCCTGAAGGGAGGCACAGAATGGGGGGGGGGGGGGGGGGGGGGGGAGAGAGGGGGAGGACAGAGAGAGAGTCATGAATACTGAGAGCAGATAAATCATTGACTTTAGGACAGAGCAGCGTTTACTTTTAAAACACCTTCACACGTGCACTCACACTATAAAGGAGATCAGCCATGCACTATTGTCTTCCCGCAGCAGAGTCCAGATTTCTCCAGCCCCCCCCTCCCCCCCCCCCCTCCCCCGCCCTTTTTGTTTTGTAACTTCTTTATGGTGTTTACATGAGATTTGCAGGAGTGCATAGTGGGCTGTGTTGACACTGTGCTCTCTCTATCAGTACACATCCGTTTGCTTTGGAGGTGAAGAAAGAGGACGACGAGGTCCCGTGCTGAGATTAGAGTTTCTCATCACGGGGGTTAAAGCGGGGTCAGGAGTCCACTCTCCTTTCTTCTGCCTAACACGTTATCAGGAATCATGCGAGGCCGTAAAAACTGACCTCCTCCTCGTGAGGAGAGGTTAAGATCTGATAGTGACTATCGGACTGTCACTTAGAGCTGTGGAGAGTCAACTGTGCTGACTTTAAGGCTGGATGATCGATCCATCATGTGATACCACATCTATAGATCTGTGATTTCATTGATTGTGAGTATGGAAGAGTATCGAAGCTTTAAGAAAAACTTAATTCAATCAGATTTGAACCTAAAGCTCCGACACGTGGCTGCTTTCCCTCATGTCGTTCTCCTCACTGTCCTGTCTCTAAATAAAGCTCAATGATAAACCTTTAAAGTGTAAAGCGAGCTCAGGTCATTAACTGTTGATTCATCAGACACTCAGGTTGCAAGAATTTTAAAATTAGATACTAATAAAAAAAATCCAAAGATACTGCCTGTTTCTAACCACAGCAAAAATAGGTAAGTCCCAGGCACCCAATAATGGGAACTTTCTTTGCTGGCAAACGTCTCCAAAGTGTCTAAATTGTTCAAATATATTGGCAATGTTTCTAATAATTCAGACATCTCTCTCTCTCTTTTTTTCTGCAGCAGATTTTGGTGTCAAAATATGAAGCTTTGGTAATCTCGATAAATCTATCACGGCAATAACAGTGCATGTTTTGTTTTAAAACAAGTGGTATCTAAACATATAGAACATTTTGATGATCCTATGAGATACCGAGTGTTGCTTTAACTCTATGAAGAATGAAGAAACACAGAAACACAGACTGCCTTCATGTGGACAGCTGGAGGAGAAACAAGAGAACACAGAACTACAGCCTGAGTTCACTCCATCACTGAAGAGAACGAGCTTCATGAGCAACAAAGACGAGCGTGTGTGTGTGTGTGTGTGTGTGTGTGTGTGTGTGGGGGGGGGGGGGCGTTTCCCTCTTAAGACTGTTTGTCAATATGGGAGACCATATGTTTGTGTGTGAGACCATTTACACTAAAGGAAACTGCCGAAGGCGGAGGATTAGAAGCAGCTCTGAACTGCTCCCATTAACAATCCACACATGTTGTGACACACACACACACACACACACACACACACACACACACACACACACACACACACACACACACACACACACACACACGTGTGCACAATGAATGCTGCTTCAGTGCGAGACAAGGGGCTTTGTAGACCAACTTTAGACTCCACTTTGTCAGATTTGTCATTCATCTGTGTTTTGATCTTGAAATGAAGGAAGTGAAAAACAATCAAGGTGATTGGAGGAGAGAGGAGAGAGGAGAGAGGAGGCGTGGCCAAACAGCAGTTTGTTTTGGTTTCATGCTGCTGCTCATCTACTGGATCAAAAAGTCGCACGTTCTTTTCTTCCTATGTTGGTGAACGAGGCCCGATGTGCTCCAGTGATTATCAGAAAGAAGAAGGAACAGTGGAAGAGTTTTGGCACAGTTTGAATTAGATGAAGATGGAGACAGATCTATATCATTACACCATGATTGCTTTCCCTTGTCCAGACACTGAACGGACACTGAAGAAGCTGTGGTCAGGTGAAGCTGTGAGCGGGGGGGGGGTTAACTCTAACTCCTCCCTGCCACTTATCCTCCAGTCCCAACAGACAAACAACCCGAGTTTCCCAGGCCGGGAGGAGGCTTCACCTGGGAACAGCTAAGATGTTCACCAGGGGGGGGGGTATACGAGGAGGGAAGTGAGGGTGGGAGGATGGGGGGGTTTATGGTTTCTCCCCCCTCTCTTTGCATTGCACTTATGCAATTACCGAAGAGGAAATGCCGACCGCGGCTGCTGCACTGAATGAAATAACAAAGGAGAGTTTACAATTTCCCAAATGGCTTGAAAGTAAATACCTGCAAAAAACCAGCATGACTCCCCGACGCTGGTTCAGACAAAGGTTCTAAAAACAAAGCAGCAAGAACAATGTTTTCTCTTTTTAACTGAGATGATCCAGAGATATAAAAAACTAAGAATCAGAATCAGCTTTATTGGCCAGGTGATTACACACACGAGGAAGTGTTCATCAGAGCGGCAGCCCGGGGGAAGAAACTGATCTGTAACGCCGGCCAGAGGAGAGGAGTTTGTGACCGGGCTGTGAGGACTCTGCAGTGATGCTAACCTGCACGTTTCCTGACCCTGGACCTGTAGAAGTCCTGGATGGAGGGGCAGGTCGGCACACATGATTTATTGTTTGTCCTGATTGTCTGTTTCAGTCTGTGTCTGAATTGGTTGCAGATCCAAAACCAGACCGTGATGGAGGAGCACAGAACAGGACTGGATGATGGCGCAGGTAAAACATAATGTTCAAAATAATGTTCTATACTTTACGCTACCACGTGTTTCAAATGATACGATCTGTGTCAAAAGCACCAAAGTTATAAAAAAAAAAAAAAAACGACATCTATTTCATAAGGGAGGTTGCGTAAGAGAGGAATGAACCCGTCTTAAATTGCATGCAAATTCCTGCACACTGTCTAAAGTGTGCAGAATGCTGCCAATGTTTTCTGTGTATTTTAGACAGTGTGCAGGAGTTTGTCTGTAATATCTGCTATTTAAAATGAAAGAAATGACCCGATATTGGGACCCGACATTAAGTTGTTGTGGTATGGAAACAGATACTCGACTTCAAAATCACGGGAACCCATTTCTTAATACTTAAAGAAGATTTCATCGACTGGGTGCGGGTAATATCATCGTCTCCTCTGGGATGCGATCAGGAATCTGTGTAGCTAACGTGCCCTGAAGCTCATTTTGTAGCTGAGAACGACGCCACAATGGTGCACTGAATTTAAGTCTGGATTTAATCAAAAAGGGCCACAGGTGCTTGGAGCACTCCGTCTTTCACTCTAAAATGTTTCATTGTCAACACCTTCCTCTGACTGGAGGCGCCCCGCTGCTATGGAGTGTGAAAACCCAGCAGCACCGTGCTGTTTCACTGGCCGAAGAAGCACCAGGACGGCCCTCAGAGAGTATCAGGTCTCTGTGCACACATGGCAACATTCAGAGCGCCCGGACCAAGCGGAATAAATCATCAAGCATCTCTGAACGTCACACACGGCGACAGCAGACAGTTAAGACACGACGACACGATCTCAAAGGAGCAGAAGGATGACCGCTTTAACCCGTCTGTTCCTCAAGACAGGAAAACACTGAAGAGACAAAAACTCACAGAACATGTAAATGTTCACTAAGAGGGAACAACAGTTCAATCAGTGGCCCACCAGTCAGATCTGATCCTTTAGGAACCTCAGCCGTTTAATTATGTGCTCGGAAACTGTAGCAGTCTCGTGCATAGTCTATGATCGTGCACCGGTCACAGGAGGATATATAAACGTCACCACCTCCTCCTATTGGCTCGAGGTGAATTCTCTGGATAATATCCTGCTGTGTTCTCACATCAGCTCTCTCAAACTCGCTGCGGAAAAATACTACACCTCCTCCTGTACATATCAGGAGTTTGTCAGGAGTTTTCTGCAAGACTTCAAGAGGCAGAAATGAGTGACTCCTCACCGTGGTGCTTATGACATGAATGCGGGTAACATGAACAGAAGGTAATCCACCAAAGAAGAAGACAGCAGTCGTTGAAGGATGAAGCATGATAAGACGTGAAACTGGCATCTAATTGCACCTATTGTCAGCCTTCATCTTTTAACTTCTTTTCTCTGCTGTTCAACATCCCGCTGTCTCTCTTTTATCCTGCTGTCTTCTTCTTCTTCTTTGGCTAGTTAACCTCTGTTTATGTTCCCTTCATTCATCATAATCCCCACCCTGAGGAGTCATGAAGGGACACGTTGAGTCAAACTGACAGAGAAACATGTTTGGAGTGCTGTATTTATTCTTAGTGAAAACCATTAGAGAGCTGGGACTACCGTTTTAATAATGTTGTTGCACGAGTCCGGACGAGGATATATTGTCGTATTGATAATTTTGTCATAAGTCCTCATGTCTTTTCTTTAGCACAGAATATTTCATTAACAGTTTTAACCCAGGCTGTTTAAGCAGAGAGGATTTAGGAGAGGTAAACTGAATACAAAACATAAATGCAACATTGTGTTTATTCAAATCAACCTGCTTCTAGTTTAAAAGTCAAAAAGATACATTTTCAAAAATGTGAAATATGCAGGTCATGGGAGACTTAAATGCTTGTCCCCTTGGTACTTTATTTTAAAGCTGAATAATTGTACTGGCTTAAAAAATTATATTCTGCATTCTGGTTACAGTGTGTAGCATTATTTAGGCTGGTAAGCTCTGCAGTCTGCATCTGTCAAAGTTAGTGCACATTCTGCAGCAGTGTGGGAGGAAGAAGCTCAGGGTTAGACTGTGTGAACTGACAACTCTGATCACAAACATCCCAGTTACTCCCTTTCCTTCTGACCATCCATTCATGTTCTGTGGGGGGAACGGACATCCAGAGATATGTTTGAAGTGAAGCATGGACAGAAATCTGAGGAATTTCTACAGATGTCTTGGTGAGGACAAAAGACAGAAGTGGCAAAAAGACAGACAAGGAGAGGAGAGGAGACAATGTGAGGGGAGGAGAGGAGAGGAGAGGAGAGGAGAGGAGACAATGTGAGGGGAGGAGAGGAGAGGAGAGGAGAGGGAGGAAGAGGAGAGGAGAAAGAGGAAGAGGAGAGGAGAGGGAGGGAGAGGAAGAGGAGAGGAGAGTTATTTAATCATAAGATGGTCACTCAGGAGAGCTTCTGATGAGGACAGGAAAGTGAATGAAGAGACGAGATGAGGCAAAGATACAGAAGAGGTAGAAGATAAATGTGGTGCAACCTCCAGTGCTGAAAAATGAAGCAAAAACAGAGTGCAGTTCCTCAAAGTGACCACTTGAGGCTGGCTGCAAAAGCCACTGAAGTCCCATGAACACCCATTCTAATGCTTATGTTGACAGAAGATAATTGTGCCCTAATGAGAGGATATAATAATAACCTTTATCAATGGGCACTTTTTAACTGACGGGAATGGAAAGTTACTGAAAGTGTATTAAAATAACAAAAAAATGTTCTGAGGAAACTGAGGAGAGCACACACACACGTTAGTGATAACAGGTTAAAGCTGCTGTGTTTTCACGTGCGGACGACAGAGAAGATCATCAAACAGAAAAGGTCCTTACGGGTCAAAGCTAAGTGCCTCCTCACAGGAACGAGGAAAACTCTCATTAGTCTCTGTCTGTGTGAGCTCGCAGGTGTGGACACCTGTGAGCCCTGAGTGTGACGGCTCCGTGCATCTTCAAGTGTTCAGAGCTGGGAGTCAAAGACGGGATTTCTGCTCAACTATAAATCTGTTAAAGCTGAATTTTGGAATGTTAGATTCTGCTCCTGAATGCTCTGGATTTGTTTGGACCAGAGAAGGTAGGCGGTTTTAAGGCGACCCCCCCCTCACGGCCGTTTTGGACGCCCCTCTGTTTGTCAGATATGAGAGCAGTTATCAGGTCAACAGGTGTTGCAGCGATGGAAGCGGGTCAAGAGAAGTGGTTCAGATAGAAGTGATTGTACCCGACCTAAAAAGCCTCTGCATGTTTCTAATAAGCTCCACGAGCAGAAACGTGCTCAAACTAGGATCAATATTGGAGATGCTTTTGAAAAATGGAGAGAGGTTAGAACACAGAAAGGTTTACAGACCCATGCAGAGCTGGATAAACACTGAAGCTTCAGAGTCCACCACATGGTGACCTGTGTGAGCATCAACTCTAGAGAGGTGGGGGCAGAGGGAGACAGCTCTCTATGATGTTTAGAATTTAGACTGCAGTACCCATTTTGAACACTAGGTGTCAGAGTTACATACTGCTCCTTTAATGATCCAGATCTCAATATTGATCAAAATAGCCATGATTATTATTTTGGTCCTACGCCAAAGGTCCTAAAAGCTTCCAGAGGCTCAAATAGTCACCGGAGGACGGCCAATGGGTTCTAAGATTGAAAATGACAAATAACTGAGAAAAACAGTAAAAACACATGTTGGAGAGAATGGACACATTACAGTTAACTGTCACAAAAAGAATCAGGTCAAGTCATGGTCCATAATGGACAATTCTTTGCCTGCACTACACTGGTCTATGGTCCCATGTCCTGACAAACATCCTCATTAATGTATCAGCAGCCAGATGATTATTAATGGAGCTTTACAGATATGAGGCGTGCTTCCTAATATCTGTGAATAATGTCCTCGAGCACATACATTATCTGAAGTTCTTTGAACATCCAGGTCTAAATCCAGTCTGCTTTAAGCCACACAGGGCTCAGCCGCCTGGAATCTCTGCCGTATTTCATTCCCATGCTTAAAGAAAAACGTGGACATGGTTAAGATGGGTGAGGAATGAGGGCAGCCACAGGGTTCAGACTGCCTGTCAGACCATGACAAGTCCTCACAGGGGGGGGGGGGGAAGGGGATAAAGAAGCAGCTATACGTCTGTAACCACTTCAGTGTACCGAGCTCATGGAGTTGTTAAAGAGGGACAGGGGTGAGCGAACACTTTATCAGCTCCTCCACAGCAGAAGAGGAATGAGTGAGGACGTGTTAATCCCCTTTGATTTGGGTAATCACTGTGTGAAGACAGAGAGAGAGAGAGAGCAGGAACACCGGGGACATTCTCAGTGAAGGTTTCCCTGCGTCAAAATTCTTTCCTTGTTCTAAAATTAATATTCAAGTTCCTGAATTTTAACACGTTTCTGTCACTGCGTGTGGAGCGTTCCTCCCTCCTGAATCCCACTGTGACTGTTTGGCTTTGTTGACACACAATAAGCTTTCAGGAAGGACAGCAGGTGGACGGAGACATTCAGCTCCTCAAACCCGCTGACCTCTCCCCACAAACAGCAGCTTCTTCTTCTTCTTCTCCGTCTGATCCGGCCTCTTACAAACAGCGCTACACACACCGCCTAGTAAACCTCCTCCACCTTTCCCACAACATGGCCCAGATGTGACGGAGAGCCAGCTGCTTGTGTTTAGTAAACACGTCCACAAACCTCTGGATCATGACCGCCGGAGGATGTGAGCACGGAGGTGAGTCAGCGGAGCGAGACCACCTGGACACACCCAGCAGAAAAAGGGGGAGGCGGGGTTCAGCCCAAATATACACACACTTATGACCTTAAAGCATAAATATTTGCACGATGGGGAAACGTCCTCTTGTTTGTGAAGCACGGGCTCTGTGCAGGAGGGAAGAAGAGCTGGTGTTCAGCAGGGGTGGAAACACATATTGATAAGACAGTTTATCGTGTGATCTCTGGTTCCAATACATAGATATTTCACTTTCAAAAAATATGGTGCTCTGAACAGAATTTGCTGCAAATTCGACTAGATTAAATGGTCAAAGACGACGTTATCAGAGGGATAAAAAGTGGAAGAAGAAGTCAGGGGGATAATGAAAAGTAAATGGTAAATGGACTTGAGATTACATGGCGCTTATAGTCTTCTGAGTGCTTTACACCGCAGGTCACACCTACACATTCACACGCTGATGGCAGAAGCTGATATGTAAAGTGACCGTCAGAATCTCATTCCTACACATTCTGCTGATAATGTGTCTACACTCCTGCACTTTAACTTATGTCAATACTGTCCATTTACAACTCTGTTTTTGCACATTTACATTTAATCTTTCATATTTAAGACAAGTAATGTTTAGTTAAATCCTGGTTGTATATATTCCCATTCTTAGTTTTGATATTTTTAGTGTTTATTTACTTTGTATTTAATATTATATTGTGTTTAAATTTTCTAATATTGTGTTTTTTACTCATATTGTGTGTTTGGACAACCTGCTGCTGTAACGACACAATTTCCCAGTTTGGGATCAATAAAGTAACTCTATTCTATTCTATTCTATTTACACACCACTGACTGAGCAGCGGGAGCAATTCTTGGTTAAGTGTCTTGCCGAAGGACACATCGGACATGTTGCTGCAGGGGCTGGGGATCAAACCCTCAACCTTCCCATTGAGAGACAACTGACACTGTGCCACAGCCGTTTAAGTATGAAGTGTGATTAGAGGTGAAACTCACACCAAATCCTGCACTTCACCTTTTTAAGGAGCATGTCCTTCATTTATATCTTGATGTATCAATAAATGATTGTCTTGCAATATATCGACTATCACTAAGTCTCTGTATCGTGGGCCTTGTATCTGGTATCATATCATGACTCACCTATGCAATTTCTACCCTTAGTGTTCGAAATCTTCGCTAAAAATGCACTAAAAATATTGATTTACCACAAACTTTAAAATCATCAACCCCCTTAAAAGTGATTCAAGATGCATCTTGCAGGGATCAAGCAGGACCAAAGGGTGCTCTGAAGAAAACCCCCTGACAACCTGAGTTAGGAGCAGATGTTGCCCCCTGCACCTCCTGCACCTCCTGCTGCAGGTAAGAAAGAAAAGAGGAACCTGCACGCCTCACACACAGAGAGACAGTACAGGAGGTCTCAGGAGGAGCCGAGGGGACAACAATGGGGATGGGAGTCAGCAGAGCAAAGTGTGCTGCCAGCCAGCACAGGAAAAAGGAAACCGACTGTCAGGAAGACAATGGGACCTGGTAGATGGATGGAGATGGGAGTCGCTCTGCGCAGTCATGCATTGACATTAAAAACACAATAAGTTGCTGTTGGGTCTAAAAATAGAAACATGAGGTTACCATCAGAAGACACGGTATGATTCAAACATTCAAGAGACTCTCTTACCTTTTCTGATAGACTGAGGTGTGGGAAGCTGCGGTCCCGGATGAGTAGGTTTTGTAAAGTCCGGTCTTCCAGGTCCCGTCCACTAAGGTGCTCAGCCACAGGATCAGCACGGTCCAAAGCAAACTTTTCCTGCACAGCGCGGGCACGCTCTCCTGTTGGCGCGGTCCCATTTCCCGTGGCATCAAATGTACGGCCAGAAAAAAGTTTGAATGAGCCCGACTTCCACCCGGGTAGAAAGCAGACCGGTTTGTGACTCCAGCTCGGTGCGGTGGGAAGAGAAGTCAAACTGCACCGGGGCGGCTGGATGAGACGCACGTCATATTCACTAAAGTATACAACAACAAAATAAAGCAGGTCTGACTCTCGTTACTAAACTAAACCCCTTGGAGACCTAACGAAACACCGTCACATAAGACCCCACTGCTCTACCTATGACAGACGTGAAAGTCAATCTGCGCGTCGTCCCGTCTCTGCTCTCTCTCCTGCAGCGGGCATGAAAGCACTTTTATAGTCTCTCCTCGGGTGTTTTAAAAAGCACAGCCTGCCTGCCTTGCTGCTGGCTCTCTTTCACCCTGCCCCGTTTCTACCTCTCACACAGTCAGAGGACAATGCGCGCTCATGGCACACTGAACATTACGCACTGTTTTTGTTCTGACTGAATTATGGGTCGAGCTTGTTAGAGGTTTCCTGAAATCACTGAAACTCAGTCGTTTGGTGATCAAATCTGCATATCAGTCGAATTATTGCTTAGTTGTACTTCTTTAACATGCAAAAAGTTGTATTTAAAGCTCATGTGGGGAGTTCTTATCTGGTTATGAAACAGCCTGAGATGAACACTGATGATTCTTCTGTATGACTAAAGAAAAAGAAAGAGTACAGGGAAGAAGATTTATGATTTCTTGATAGTTATTTTAATGTCAGATGACGAGATTAACAGCAAGGTGCAAATAAAACCTATTTTTCTTTTACATTTTCTGCAGTAGTGATTTAGGCTTCATGAAAGTTTGATTAGATTTTCCATCAGAAAGCATTACGTGTACAGGACACGGTCAGCAAAGAGTTAACATGGTGCCAAAAGCAATGCAAATCAAAAGTTGCTCCACAGGAGCTTTAAAAGCCAAAGAGTAAGGATCTGAAATGTATTTTTCATGCTTTTAACATTCGCATTATCTAACTGAGGTGTTTTTTGTGATCCGCAGCCTCTCTGCCAAAGCCATCGATGCCCATGCAGACAGACAGACAGACAGACACACAGACAGACAGACAGACACACAGACACACAGACAGACAGACAGACAGACAGTGGCAGCCCTGCAGCAGAACAGTTTAGGATACTGTAACGTCCCTGGACTCTTCCCTGTGGGACATGTAGTTTCACTGTGCAAGCAGCCCGCAAACCACAGAGCTGCGGTCCTGCTCCAAACTAAACACCTGGCACTGCAACCAAAAACTTTGGGCCCCGAGATGTATATCTGTGGTCGGGGTGACTACACCTCTCAGGCCCCAATGGTGAAGCTGCAAGGGCTTAGCAAGCTGCAACAAAGATGCTGCGAAGAGAACTTCAGCAACTGGCAAAAAATAGAGTTTAGAGATGGTGTTAACTGTTTGACACTCACATGAGGGCATTTCAGACTGCCACTAATCATCCTCCTGTTACTGCAGAGGGGAAAGCAGTGCATGCACTTAAGTCGGACAGAGTAACCCCCACCTGCTCTCAATCACAACTAACGGAAACTGTTTGGGATCTGGAGGGGGGGAAGGGCTGGAAAATGATGTGTCAGAGTTTTTTTTTGTTTCAGGGCACTCAGGGTATTTTACGAGTCCACTATGCGCAGGCAACAGTGCCAAGCAGGAACCGGAGCACTTCAGGGTTAATATAAATCCCCGCAGTCACGAGCAGCTGAAAATAATTTTGACCTCTGAAGGAGGGAGACGGAGGGGTCGGTTCCATTGAGAGTTCTCGAGTGGTTCCTCTCCTACTTGTATAGATTCTTCCCCCCTTTATTGTGCAAACAGAAGAAGGCCGGAGCACCTTTTGTCTGTGTAGGTGTGCGTTTACTCAAAGAGAGGGAAGGTTCGTTGAACAGCTCACCATTATTTCCCTCCTTTTTAAAAGGGAAACACAATTCCTCCCCTCCTGTGTTTCGGTCATAAACGTGTCCCTGATCTTCACTCTTTATGACAGTCGTACCAGTTCAAGCTGGAAAGAGACCAGTTTAACCTTTACCCTCTTTGCTATTCAGAGGGAAGACACAATACAGCAATGACAGGCATGACAGGGATCTCGTGTGAGGTGAGAGACTAAAGTAAATCTCTTTAGTTGAGTTTAGAGCCAGCACATGATTCCAGCTGCTCCTTCACAAAGCTACATGATATATATTACTACTCGTGCCAGGGCTCAAAACTTTCTCCGCTTTAATTTCTGTGACCTCACTGCAACACAAGCTTGCCAGATCCTCCGGGGGGACTGTTTGATTTTCAGAGTAAACTTCACCTGCTGTTCATGCTGACCTCAGCAGCCTCGATTACTCAGCGCTGCACCAGATCTGTTTGCTAAATGTTACAATAAAGAATAAGCCGCTATTTATACTGCCGAGGAAAGCTGAAAAAAGCTACTTGGGTGACTTGGAAAACTTTAGCAACCTTTTTGGTCAGTGGTACTTTTTCCACTGAGTGCAGCAGTTCATGTTCCCCTTACGACCGCAGCATCAATACTCAGCATCTACTGTCTGTACAAAACAAATATGATGAACACAATGCAAACCTTTATTCATTGTAAACAGTGGTAGACTTTTAGCCTCCTGAAGTTGTTTTACACTTCAGATGAAGCCCTGAGCTGCTGCCCAGTGTGAAGAGCTCAGTTCTGTTGTGTGCTGCCATCTAGTGAAAAAATAATGAAAGCTCAAATGATCCAACATTTCATCTAGTTTTTATGTTTCAACCAATTTATTTTAAAAGCATGTTTCTACCTTTCATCATTAATGATTTGTTTCCATGTTATACGCGGTGTAGACAGAGGAATAAATGATTTTTTTGTTCCTCTGAGAGCAGAAATCCGGCATCATAAATATTAACTAACATGTTGGAACAGACTGCATAACGGCTAACCAGCTCAGTGAGGATGAGGCATTTCTTCAGTCAGCGTTGAGGCATAAGCAGACTCCCTGTAGCACCCAGTGGGAGATGTGCATGGTGGTGAACAGGTCGGCCTCAAACACCAACCCCACGCCCATCGCATTCCTCCGCAGGGACGTGGTGTACACGGGTGTCCGCAGTGTATTCTGTTGTGACAAACACAAGGAAATAAACAAGACAGGGTCTAGAAAATGTTTGTATTTAACACAGAGGCTTGTAGATCCTCACCTGTATCCTGAGGCGACGCGTCTCTATGGGGATGACTCTGAGAATGGGCAGTTCAACAACCAGAACTTTTGGTTTACTCTTCACGAGGCAGCCGTTTTCTGTATCCCAGTCTGCTCCCTCCAAATACAGGCCCGACACGAAGCAGCCTGCAGGGAGAAACATTCACTTCAGTCTTTTGGTCTTTTCACATAATACACAACAAAAACATTTCCTGAAATGTTTCCTCTGGTCCTGAATAGACCGTTTCTTTCAGGTTCCTTTGTTGCTTTCTTTATTTTGTTGCTTTCTTTATATATTCTTTCTTTATATATGTATATATGTATACATATACGTATATATTTCTCTCTTGTGGACGCTGTGAAGTTGTTTTTTTCTTTTTTAATGTATTGTACAGCACTTTGGTCAGCTGTAGCTGTTTTTAAATGTGCTTTATAAATAAATATGAGTTGACTTGAAATATTTTGGGGTAGCTGCATGTGTGAACACAAGTTTGGCACCCCAGACTTTCTCTTGCCTCATTCTTTGATACGAATATGTCCAATTGCGCGCAGCACTGTTTAAGACGCAACTGTCATTATAGGGCTGGATGTGGGATGCAAGGAAAGTCTCCCGCTGTGAGGTGCATGTGTGAACAGGAAGATTTCAGGGGAAGGGTGTCGTTACATTTGTTTCTAGAAATCTTCAGGAGTGCATGTGTGACAGAAGGCCCCTCACCCTGTCCAGGTCTGTCACTGACTTCGTCGTCACTGCGGTACTGGGTCACCTGTGTGTACAGTGTGGACAGATCCAGAGGCCAACCGTTTTTCCTACAAGCTGCTTGGACCAGGGCAGTCAGGTAGGATTCTGGGATATGGAGTCCTGATAGCCACATGACCTTTGGCTCTCCCTTGTCCACCTGTTTAACAAAAAAAAAAAAATACAAAGAATTGTTAAGAAACAATACAGGAGAGTTTGTATCACTAGTACAGTCTGCTAACCGGCTTCTTCTTCTCAGTGGATTCAAGAGTACTTCTAGTTTTTTTTTTTATTGTAAAGTGTTTATCTTTGATTTGTGTGTTCGATCTCACCCAGTAACTATACTGTTCAAAGCGCCTCTTAAAGTGGCCCATCCAGTTGCCGAGGGACTTCAGAGTGTCAGGTGCCAACTTCTTCCAAATAGCCGGGATGTGGCCGTTAAAAAGAGCCCGAGCGACCTCATCCAACTCACTGCTCATACCCACCTCACCAGCCAGCGCCTAGAGGACAAAAGAGCATCAGAACAGCTCCAATCTCTTTGTGTGTCCCCAGTACCATGTTGTTCCCTCACCCCCTTCCTCCTACTCACCCTCTGCAGCTCAGCCAGAGAGCGCTGCATTCGGACCACCAGTTTGTTGAAGCGCTCCAGTTCTTGAAGCAGCACCACCGTGGTCGGGGAGACGTCGGCGCCAAACTTTTTACGGATCACGTCCATGTCGTAAAGCTTGGGCAGCTTGTTCTGGATGTCCTGAGCCACCTGGCTGATGTACTCATCTCTACTGATGCTTCCACCAGAATCCCCTGAGGAGTGAGAAAAGGCCAAAAGAGAGGAAACACTTTTGCAAAATAAAAGGTTTTATGTTGCTTTTTTTCCCCATCTTTTGAATAAACCTTGTTGCAGGGGATTAAAAAATCCTACCTGTCTGAGGCTGCAGGTCGATGAGGTGGGTCCACATGTCCTTAGCAGCCTGAGTGTAGTATCCTATCTCTGCGTTGGAGTGAAGACCCATAACCTCTGGTGTGTTTGCCAGCGGCAGGGATTCAATCTCATCTACGACAGAAAACAGGCCGAAGCTGTGAGTGGTGAGAGAAAATACAACTTCTCAAAGAAAGAATAGAAAAGGGATGAAAATAATTACGGACCAACATATGCACTCTTAGGCCCATTCGGAGGGATTTTGTAATCGACATCCTTGTTGCTGAAAAAGTGGAAGGCTCGGAAGGTGTAGAAGAGGAAGTCTCCGAGGTACTCATCCATGTAGACAGTCAGGATCCTGCGGTCGAAGCTATCTATGGCTCGCCCACCATACATCACCTACAAAACATTATTCAGGTAAAGAAAACTTACTGCATCAGCTAGGTACAAATGTAGATATTTTATTTTAGTAGAGTCAATAAATTCAGCCTGACCTCCCCAA
This sequence comes from Labrus bergylta, assembly GCF_963930695.1. Lineage (NCBI taxonomy): Eukaryota > Metazoa > Chordata > Actinopteri > Labriformes > Labridae > Labrus > Labrus bergylta. The sequence continues at coordinate 31,708,933 of NC_089196.1, forward strand.
CCAGGTATTTAAGGCTTCCCCACGGGATATTACTGTCTCCCTGGTTGTGAGCTTTAGTCAGGTAGGTGTTTAGGATCTCCATACACACCTGTTGATGATGTAAAAATCATTGAACAGTGAAACATAAATGATAATACGCAACTTTAACTTAAAAGAATCAGTGTGAATGTGGCCCCTACTAAGAAGTCGGACTCGTTGAAGTCGTAGGGGACGTTCCAGCCAATCTTGCCGTACTTGCGTCTCTCTTGGACGACAGCGTGGAAGAAGGCGAGCACGTACACCAGGCTGCGGAAAGCCGGGTGTGGACACTGAGTCAAGGTCTCATGGGAGATTTTAGAGAACGTGGCTCTCATGTTCAGCTTGAGGCCGTTGGGAGGCTCCGTCACCACCTGTACACAATAACACAGTACATGTTAAAATACTCTGTTTTTAATGTTGTTTCTCAGAAAATGTTCACCATCAAACAGACTTTCTCAAAAATAGAATATCCAGATAAACGTTTCACTTAGAGTTCCTCGTGAAGTTGCCCTTTCTTTGTGATCACTTTGTTGTATTGGAAAGGAAGCAAAGTCATATGTCCAACACATTTCTTAAGCCCTCTCTGCAAAGGGGAAAATCAACAAACAATATCAAACCAAACACTGCTGAAGGTAAAGAGAGTTTCACCTTTAGAGACTTCTGTAGGATGCCAATTGGGAAATCCAGAATGGGGTTGGTGGTGATCCACAAGCGGAAGCTGGAGTGGGGCTTGGTGATCCTCTCTAAGGACTTCTCCAAATCTTTGAGCCATTTAACCAGCAGGTGGCAGTTCTGCAGCATCAACCACTGACCACGGGCCACCGCTATCTTCAGCAACTGCAGCGCCACCTTGATCACAGAGGAAAAACACCCGCTTATCTTTTTAAAGCTACAGCAGCCAACATTATTTTATTCGACATTTTGGTTAAAATAACACATTTCCGTGGTTGCATGTCACAAACAATATCAAATTAAAGATTTTCTTTAAATAAATGTGCATCTGATACATGTCTGTGAGCACCTGTACCTTTGTGTTTAGCTTTTAAAAAACTAACCCAGTCTGAATTAAACAACCAATCAGGGTTAGCTTGCATGTAATTAGCCAATCACAGCGACTTTGTACAAATTTGCATCATCCAGCGTCTACATTCTTTGTCAGCAACTCTCTCTCTAGTGCTGAAAGCATTAAAGCTGTGCCTATTGCTCTCAGCACACCTATTGCTACTTTTAACCTTTTTTTCAGATGTATTTTAATCGGTTGATTGTGTTTCTGTCCTCTGATTGCGACATAACTAGAGTGCAACAGACAGTTTGGATTGATTGATTGATTGAAGCGGAGTGATTTGAGGTAGCAAAGAGGGAAGTGGAAGCTTTTTTCCATTGAAAATGTTTATGTTGCTTTCTGCCACTTTAATGTTACAAAGTTTGATCACACAGTGACACTATACAGGTTTCGATTGACCACACTCAAAGCTTCACATGTTGGTTAAGTCTTCACTACCTTCTCTTGGCCTTGGCCCATAGCGAGGAACTTGAACTTGCTTCCTTCAAAGCCAGACCTCTCTGCTAGCTTCATGAGGTCACTTCCTGGGTCGGAGCCGGGGCTCAGGATGAACACAATCGGGGAGAAAGGTGTGCTCTGCTCATAGATTGTATCATAGCTGATCACAGGAGGCTGTACGTATCTGGACAGGATTACAAGAAAACAGAGCCTGGTGAAATATCTGTATCTTCTGTAAACTTATGACAGCAGATAGAGTTTATTTTCTGTTGGTGATAGTTAGTGCATTAATATTTGGAATAAAAACGGTCTCACTTCTCGCCCATGGTGACCGTGACGTAGTCGGTCACAGCTCTGTAGACTCTGTCGACACGAAAGCAGCGCAGCAGGAGCAGCTTCTGAAAGGCCGACAGGCTCTTGTCGTATTTCATGGGAAATGTAGCCTGCTCAGGACCATCTAAGTCGTACCACTTAGGAGAAAACAACAACAGTTGTACTCTTAATGGATGAGGTTTGATGCTAATGGTGATTCCAGTCGCTATAGTCACTTACAGACTTCCAGTCAGTGGAATTTTTCTCCACATCGTCAGGCAGAGAGCCAAACTGCTCAGGAAAGAGCTCTGCCAGTTTCACTATGTCCTCCCAGCCCTGACCCGGGAGCCAGTCACACGGCTTTTTGCGTGTGCTCTTTTCCAGGGATAGATTTCCTAAAGAAACATGAGAAAATACATGTTGAGGGTTGTCTGCTTACACGTTTTTTTTTTTACATTTTTGTTTTAGATTACTGTAATCCTCTTAATCATGAAAAGGAGTTCAACTTTCTCTGCATATCTCACCCTTAATAAAAAACTCCAGCTCCTCCTGAGGAGCCCTCCCCTCCGCCTGCTCTATCTTGATGGTCATATTGAAGGAAAAGAGCAGCTTGTGTCTCTCAAACAGACCTGAGGACATTTTCAGGTTTTAACATTCACACAGTAACAATAAATCCTGTGCTTGTCTTGTTTTTTAGCCATTGTTATGTTACCTGTGCACCCGTAGTTGTAGACGTTGTACGTCAGAGTGCTCATGATGTTCTTCAGTCTTCGGGGCAGGACAGAGTTGGAAAGAGATTTGCGCAGAGAAAAATCAAACACTTCCAGGTATGAGGCCAGAGAGTACTGGTACATGCTGTTCACCAGAGCCATTTCTGTCAGCACGAAGAACAGGATGGCACCGCGCTTGGCAGCCGGTCGGTAACCATCTCTGAGTTCATCGATGTTCCTGGCTGTCTCCTCAGCCAACTTCAGTTTCTCAAACACCTGGTGATCACAACATCACACAAATGAAAGTAGAAATAAAACCTTTTGTAAAATTGTCTTATTCACGGTTTCTTGTTGAGAAACTCACCTCGCTGGATTTGGACTTAGTTTCCTCCAACGTGTAAACCAGCTCTGTGTTATCCAGCATGTTTCCTGTAGATGTGGCCAGCTCTCTGAGCAGCGAGTCCCCGAGGTTCTTCAGCAGCTTCTTGTTGTTGCTTGTCTCTTGGATCAAGTGCTCACGCTGCTCCTCCAGCTCCTTCTTCTCGAAGCCCATGATAACACTCAGCAGCTGGTCCTCCAGGCCCTTCAGTGTCACTACATGTAAATGTAGATACAATGAATGACTGTGTACATGTCGTTCAAGCGGTCCTGTGGTTGTCATGCTGAAGGATCTTACCTGTATAGTTGATGACCATGGCTTTTCCAAACACTGAAGGGGAATATTTGGGGTTGGACAGCTTTGTGTTGAGGTACAGTTTAAAGTTGGGATCAAAGTCAACCTCCTTGTCGCCCAGCATGATGACCTGCCTGCCCTCTGCTCCTTTAACATTCCTCTCCAGGACGGTATCAATCACGGGGTCGATGTATTCATCCACATCTTGGAAAAGGAAAGGGAAGCCATATTTGATGGCCATCTCAAGGTGCTTCAGGAAGTCTGGATCGTTGAAAGATGAAATCTGGGGACAAAAACAGTGTGGTAAGGACAACATGTTGTGAGTCTTTCTAGTTGTCAGATATGGGAAACAAGTCATCCTGACACTTTTGGAGTGATGACATCATATTATCAGAACTGGCATGAAGCTTTTTGTACCTTGAGGTTGTTGTTTTCTTCTTTCTTCTTAATCCAGTTGAGGGCTTGTTGTTGAGGGTCGATGCACAGTGGAAATCTGCACCCTCTGGTTGTGAGGATTCCGTTCTGCACTGACAGCTCATCTGGAGGCAAGCCCTCTGAGCCCCATCTGTCACAGAGGAGTTGTTTGACACATAGTCAGCCACACACAGTGTTCAGTTCCAGCGGAAAAAAAAATGTTTCGAGTTTCAAGAAACCTTAGTTAGCCCTCACTTGCTGATTTCAACCTCATCAGTTAGAAGGCTTTCTATTCTGAAAGGCTGACTCAAGGGGATTCCTCTCTCCTGTACATCTTTGACCCACACTTCGTAAACCATTTCATTCCTAAAATCCCAGCTGAAGGCCCCCTCGTAGCTCAGGAAAGCAGCAGAGATCAGGCAGTCGCCCAGGAGACGCACACGCCGCTGCTTCAGCTCCTCCAAATCCTGAGTCCATCTGAGTGTGGATAAGTCAAACAAATGATTGATGGAGAAAGAAGGAGACAATTAGATTTTGATTTAACTGAAACAAATATTCAGCTCTTTGCCGTTTTTGTCAGTGTCATTGTCGAAAGTATTGTGACCGGATTTGTTGTCTTTTTCAGCCTCACCGTTCATTCTCGGAGCTCAGGCCTGATATTAGTTTGTCAGCAGCTATCAGCCTCCTCTCCATGAGCTCTGCCTCCTCTTGCAGCATATCTTTCTCAGTGAGGGCAGCTTGGTACTTCTCTCCAAGAGTCTGCAACTCTTTCTGGATATTACTGAGCTCGCTCTGAATGCCCTCAAACTCGTGCTTACTCCGAAAGAAATTCTTCTCCAGACGTGCCACCTGAAAAAAACATCATACATTGCTATTATTAAATCTGCCTTCCTTCTCCCATAGCATAACGCTACGGGACTATATATAAGATTACCTTCTCTCTCTTCGGTTTGATCTCCCTGGCGACCTCGCAGTAACCCATGATGGCCTCGACAAACTTAAACATTCCTGATCCAGCCTTACTGATCGCCTGCATCTCCTCAATGCTCGTCTGGAGATTCTTCAGGAAGCCTTTGCCAGAGGAAATAACAAAGTGAGAAAACATCTGTGGCATACCTACCACGTGCAGATGCCTCTGCTATACACAGCACATTGGTGTTATTTATTCTACGACTTACCTTTGACAGTCCTGACCTGGTTGTTACTTATGGAATCACAGTCCATCTCCATCAGAGAGCGCAAGAAGTTAGCCTCTGACATCATTCCTTTAGCCGCCTGCCAGCTGACATCTTTGTGGCCACGCATGACCAGAATGCACTCGCAGACTACCTGCACCTGTTTGGGTGGCTTGGCAAAGGATCTGCACGATGGGACCATCAGGAGAAGGCAGACAGAGGTAAAGGGGAGATCTACAGTTTGCATTAAGTTTGCTTTTTCTGGTTGGGTATGCAAAGACTGGGTATTGAACTTACCGGATCTCTGTGACGTCAGACTTTTCTAGGTCTTGCAGGGCCAGGCGAGCCGCCTCTAACGCCGGCAGAGCTTCAGCGAGGGAACTTTCTGCTTCTTTCTTCTCAACTGCTATCACCTTGTTCTGCTCTTCGATCTCTTTGGCTTTGTCTTCTGCCAGAGTCTTTTTCTCCTCAGCTACAAGGGCATGTCATTGATGAGTGCTTTGCAACATCTGTGTTTAGTGTCATAATCCTACTGATAGTACGAATTTTCATGAATTCATACATTTTGGTAACTTTGTGAATGAACCATTTAAATCTGTCTACCATCTAAGAGTAACTCTTCTCTTAAGTTGAAGCTGTAACCATGTAAAACATCTCATAGCAGCAGAGTTATAGGTTTGCTAAGAATGAAATGTATATGTCTGACATTTACGAGTCAAGCTGATGTCTTCTTTCTTGCTTTAAAGATGTACCAAAGTAGCCAAGAATTTGTAGGATGTACCTTCTAGCAGAATATAAGCAAGTCTGTTAACATAGAAACTTTGTCAGCACTTTGTCAGTTTGTGATTGTTAACAAATTGTGTTCTGTTGTAACTGTCTGACCTCGGACAATTAAACCGCGTTATAATCCACAGTCTGTTTCGCGATTTCATCATTGAATTTATACAGCAGCAACAACCCCCACCCAACACCTACAATACGTAGTTTTTTATATAATCCCTAGTTAAGGGAGGCAGGTACTCACTGACCTATTGTTGTGTTTGTGCTGATCTCATCCAACAGGGTCTCACAGGCTGTGGACTTTTCAGCAAGAATCACCTTCTGGTCTGCCAGCTTGACATTCAGCTTGGCTAGCTGCTCACTGGCCTCCTTCAGTTTATCCAAACCGCCCTCCAGACGTTTGCACTGAGCTGGTGCAGGAGCGAACAAGTCAACAAAACAAAGTGTCTGAAATCATCACAACTTATCAAAAACAAAGCAGCTGTGCAGCCTTTCCCACAGAGGGAGCAAATGCTGTTCCATTTTCCATTTTCTCACCCAGGATGTATTGGTCCTTTTCCTCCAGGAGGTTGGTGTATGCGTTAATGAAGTCCAAGTAATTCTTTGGAGTAACAAAGTTACAACGTCTGAGTTTCTGCAGGAATAGCTTGCTGTAGTTGCCCACAGAGCTGTGCACCATGCATACATGAGCTATCACAGCTGCAGAGTGTTCTTCAGGAATCATTGCACTTTCACCTAAAATAATAATAAAATTTGGTGAACAATCCCCTCCTTAGCTCTCAGCTAAAGAAAGCCAATAAAACAAACTTTAAAAAAAAAGACAACATTATGTGAAAATACACACCAAGGAAAGACTGAGCCACTGCAAGCAAAGCCTGTGGAGGCCATGGCAGGAACCAGTCTATCACTGTGTTGTTCATCAGTCCTGAGAAAACAAACATGAACACAGTTTGTCAAAAACAATCAGAAATTGAATTAAAATCAAGTGAAACCTGACATCGTGTTTCACCTGGGAAGTTCCTGCAGCGTGTCCTCAGGGTGTCTCCCACTGGAGACATGCCTAAAACGATGTGCAGATTGTTGGCACTCTTGTTGACAAAGTACTGCCAAATACTCTCTTTAGAGGGACCTGATCCCATGTTAAGAGCTTCTTCACGTAGCTGGTTGAGGACCGACTCTTTCTCATCATCAGGGAACAACGCAGGGACGATGCCTAGAAATAGGGCATGATCAGAGTATAACAGCTGCAGCTTTTAAAAAAAAGATGAACCTGTTGTGATTCCAGGAGGTTTAAATGACATCCAACCTGATGTGAGCATGTTGTTAATAAGCTCCAGGAAGCCTTCCTCAGCCACATGTGCATCAGTGAAGAGGAACACGGTCTTCTTATTTTCAATGCCGAGCTTCAGGTACAGTGTTTTCAGGTCATCACGGAGGTTTGACTCACAGTATCCTCTGCTCAGTGTTATCTCAAACACCTGCGGAAAGCAACATTTATTACTGGAGGATGGAGATTTATTTTCAAATATTTAGCAAGATGCGATTTTGACAAATATAAAGTTAAAATCACTCAAATATATGTCCATATATGGGTATAATTTATGACACTTAATCTCCTTTTGTTGTTCTAGTATTCCTTTAGAAGCTCTGAAGTTTAAATGCTGTGGAACACATCATCACCTAAAACTTTATGTCTGACTTCCTTGTTCATTGAAGCTATGATTGTACCGAGTCAAAAAATCCAAACATAGGGCAATATTATTATGGCAGATAATTAGTCAAGTGATGTACACGTTAACGGGTCTATTTACTCTGCCCTAATTGTTTCTGCAGCACATGTGACTTTTATCTTTTCATCTTTCAAATCTCGGGTTTGTGTTTTACAACCTCACAGCCGGCAGTAAAAGCAGCAAGTTTGGTGAGGGACTGCTTGCCGGAGCCCCCGACACCAACGAGCAGGGCGTGGCCTCGTTCTATGCGGATGATGCGGTGAACCCGGGTCAGATGTTCCAGAGCGTCATCAAACAGCACCAGGTTCATCCTGGACATGTTCTCGTTGTACTCCTCCAAAATCTCCTGCAGGATGCAAAAATATGTCTTTTAGGTCTTTAAGTAAACAATGAAACAGAGTTTAAGAGATTTTTTTAATATCATTGTAATATTCAAATCCATAAAGAACATCACTGCACAATTAATATCATATTGAATAACTTGATATGATGCTCATTCTTACGCCTTGGCTTTTAGTGCTGCATTAGAGATGTCTTATCTTTTTCCTATTGGCCTTTTGCAGCTTTAACTTCTTTTATTGTCTTGTTTTTATATTTGTCTTAGTGTGTTGTTTTGATGGATTTGATGTTTGAATGTGGTCGACCCTTGCTGGTTTTAAACGTGCTTTATAAATACATTTGTATTAGACAGATTTGGCTTTAACCTGAAACAGGGCTTTTGAAGCATCATAGTCCTGCATGTCCTCGTAGACCCTCGGTTCAGTCTCACTGAGGGCCATCCTGTAGTCTCCAAAAAGAATTGGGTCCCTCATGACTGCCTCCGTGTCCGACCTGAAATGCTCCTCAATCAGGTTCTTTATGTGTCCTTGGACCTGGAGGTAACAAAGAGTGTTGGGTTCATTTGAAAAAGGAAAGACACAACTACAAAACTGTGTTAGTATACTCCAACTTTAGTATTGTTAAAATCAGTTCAATATCCTGCAGTTTATTCCTGCAGTCAATATATAGGGGAGAGCACTGTACATTGTTTGAACTATAATGGTTAAATTACCAAGGCTTTGTCAGTTTGATCAATGAGCCTGTCATGGAAGATTCTCAGGCACTCATTCCTCCAGACACGCACAAACTGGGTGACAGTTAGAAACCTGTTGGAGAGAAATGAGTCAAACAACATTAGAAACTCAAGAGGGTTTTTTTTTCTGTGAACAGAGTGAAAGTGTTAGCAACAGACCTGTCAGGTTTGGTCAGGGTCAGCCCATTGTACACTCGCGACAGGTCCCTCAGGTTGAAGATGTAGTGGAACTTGGAGGGAGTGGGCGGCAGATCTTTGATGATGTTGTTGTACAGTTCCAGCGTGCAGACGATGACTTTATCACAAGCCTTCTGTATGGCGTCCTCAAATGGCTGAAATATTGTCAGGTTAAATAAATCTATATGATATGGACTATTCTGATATGTATTGATTTGTGTAGTATGATGGACTCACTCTAGTGTGGCCTTTGATAATGGAAGCATAGATGAGCTTGAGGGACTCCAGTGCAGGGAAGGGGATGCTGAAGACACTGAAGAGGGAAACAAAGCGGGTATCCACCTCGTTCCTCCCGCCTCCTGCCTTTCCCATGGCAGCTATGAAGCCGAGGTCTTTGAGGATTTTGTAGTTGAGCTCCTTCCCTCTGTCATAAATGCCTCCTCGGTTCAATAACAGCTTGAGAAGGGCGATAGGCTGCTGTGTTCCGTAACTATCCACCTGGGTAAGCAAAGGGTTAAAAACATTAATCAAATAAGCACTTAGGTTAGTCATGATATTAGAATCAACTCAATATTAGTTAACTTCTTGTTTTCAATTATCAAAAATTGCAAGAAATTCCCAGCACACTTTCTAAATTGCATAAATACATTGGCAAAGTTTTGGTCCCACACCTGCACTGCACCTGTCTTATGAAACACATGTAGTTATTATCTATCTATTATTAAAACAACAAAGATTGTATTGTTTTAAACATGTTGAATCAGAAAAGTAGGGCAAAGTATGACAACCTTACAATCACCGAGTGTCTACCTTTGGCATGTTCATGTCATCCATAAAGACCAGCAGTCGCTTTCCAATCGGGGGTCCGTAGATCTCTTTGGTCCTCTTCTCCACATTGGCCTCCAGGTTCCGCTGCAGGTCCATTGAAGTTGTTCTAGATGAGAAGTTGATGATAAGAGTGATCTAGGAAGAGAAAAAGAAGAATTTAAATTATAGGTACATATCAAGAATAATCCCGCAACAATGGTTAGATGGAAAACTGACTGTTGTATCTGCATTCAGGTTCTTCAGGAAGTTAAGGATGGTGGCGGTCTTGGAGGTGCCGGACTCTCCGACTAGAAGCACAGGCCTCTTAATCTTCACCATCTGTTCCAGGATCCAGCTGGCTCGGGTGGTGTCGATAGTCGGCACTTAAGTAAAGATGGAGGGAATCAAAGTGGAAAATCAAATATGCAGTACGCAGACAAGACACTTGATTAGTCCGCCTCACAGTGCGCAGAATGAACCTTTACCTAGAATATCAGCAAACTTCATTTGAGGGTTGTGGATGTATTTGGTGACGAGAGAACTCCAGGGGACCCACTTCTGCTGCGTTCCATCAAAGTGGAACTCATACAGGGTTGGGAGGTATCCTGGATTAATGCAAACACTTTGTTATCAGAAATGAGACAGAAAAGTGGCCGACCAGCAAGTTTAATCACACCTGGATATATGCATGAGCACATGTTTTCTGAGTGATGTTGAATCTCTGAATCTCCATCCGGCCAAAAACCGAGTACCGTTTGCCACAACATTGATTTCATAGTTATCTCAGTACAAATTCTTGCTTCTTACCTGGGATCTCACCCGGTCCAGCCAGACTCCTCTCATCATGCACTGCGGTTAAACAGGAAAGCTTTTTGATGAACTCGTCAAACTTGATCCTGCTGGACTCCAGCAGTGTGGCCCCGAGGGAACAGTACAGAGCTTCCAGGAAGTAACACTCCATGACATCAGCACTGCTGGGCTCACCCTCCAGCAGTGCATCCAGTGTCAAGCACAGCTGGGTCACCTGAATGCACCACCAACGCATAAAGAATTCATCCAAGACAGTGCACTAGTCATGCCTAACGATCATCTTATCATTTCAGCATTCCTACACTGGATTACTTTTGAGAGGGGTGGGATGACCTTACCATGTTCAGATCTGTCTGAGGCACGATAGTCTTCAGTTTCTGTCCCTGTTTGCCGTCAACAATACCGTCCACAATCATGTCGATGGAGCTGTGCACATATTTCTCAAACAATTTGTTCAGCACTTCTTGTTCCTGGCAAAAACAAAGACAGGGTTGAGATGTTTGTTATACTGTTAAATTATAAGGAAGTATTATAATTCCAAAGTGTTTTTTAATTCTCATACCCCTCCAGGTCTGTCGATCACCCATCTCTGCCAGTACGGGGAGAACCGCAGGTTTTTTGGGTCGACAAAAACCATCCCGCAGCGGGAAACAGTAGCAGGAGAGGCGTACTGCAGATCACCAACCTGAAATGATCCAATTCATCATGCTCTGAAAAGTCGCTTTGCACAAATTTGCGTTGACATGTGTTGACAGAAAACTTGAAAATTCAGAGAAACCTCGAACAGCAAGGCACAGTGATTCTGCAAACGGATCCGTTCTCCATTGGCGAGAGTGAGGAGCCTGTTGTCATCCATTACCGAGTTCATATTCTCCACCCATAGAGCATCCACGTCGCCATCAAACAGGATGTACCTGTGAGTCAAAGTGCATGATTTATGTGTATTCCAGAGAAATTCTATCTTATTTTGTAACATGTTCAATACATGTGTGGCATACTGCAGATCTAAGTCAACTGACTGATTAAATGCCTCCTTTGTTCCTCTTTACCTCCGCTCTTTTTTGTCAGTGGGCTTGTTGATGTCCCGAAAGATGTTGGATAAGATCCCATCAGTCCAGTCTCGAGTTTCAGGGTCCAAAATACCGTAAAGTTCGATGACACTCATGGCTTTAGGGTTCAGAGGATACATCTTGGTGTGCAAACTCAATCTGATGATGGGATAAAATAAATGTTAATATTGTGTACACAAGAGTTTAAAGTGGTGTAAATCTAGTGGGTGTAAACTATGTCTGCATGTACTTGGTTTGAGCTTGACATAAGGTGTTGATCACAACTGATTTCCCTCCTCCTGTTGGGCCAACAATCATGGTAGTATGTCTGGTCATCATCGTCTCATACAACTGCACCACTTTATCCACCTGGAACCAACAGACCGCACAAAGTAAAGGGTGTAGCTATCAACCAAAAAAACAAACAAATCTGAGACCCTGACAACTCACCTGGTTAGCGATTAGGACATATTTGTTGTCTTGTAGGATCTCTTCCACAGCGTCATTGAAGTTTGGATAGCGTACACGAGGACAGTCCAGCCCAGGGAACAGATCTGAGATCAGCCCGAGGAATAGAGGCACATCCTCAAACACAAACTTCGGCAGGTTCATGTCCCTGAGAGCTCGCATCAAAACCACATCCTGTGAAGAGGAAACACAAAATGACACAATAATGATGAAGGAATAAAAACAAAAGATCAGGAAGGGTTGGAAAAATCTTCAAGGAAAATAATTATTATGTTTGCAAGGATATCAGAAGGGGATCTGTTTGACCTCACACTAGTTTGTCTCTTTTGCATTTCCTGCATTTTCCTCTATGTCTTACTCTTGCATCAAATAGTCAAATACAAAATTCTAAATATTCTCGGGAAGAGAGTAAGTTTCCAATGCACTTTATAAAAATGAAACATCTCTACCTCGTGGAGGTCTGGCGAGCCTCTCTTCAGCTCTCCTGCCATCACGAGCACAGACTTCAGAGCGCGCAGACCAAAGTCATAATGAGACTGCTTGGACAGCTGTTCACGAGCCAGCTTGTACAGTACCGTCATCTTCTTTGCCAGCACCTGAAATGAGCAACAGGGATGAGAAAAAGTAATTTATGAGAAACGACATGTTTAGGTAATGTGGTATAAAGTACGTAAAAATATTTATTTCACACACAGAAGAGAAGGAAGTGCTGCACTGACACACTAGGAAAACAATAAATAATAGAATTTTAAAAAGTACCTGACAACACTCATTTAAATCTTACTCGTTCAAGTAATATTGCAAATTCATGGTTCATCGTCGAATGCTTAAATGAGAGCTTCAGCTGAATGTGAAAATGATAATTGTGTTTGCTGTAGGTGAGTCCTTCACCTTGGCCATGAGGAAGCCCTCAGAGAAGAGCATGATCTCACAGATCTGCTGCAGATCAGGCACAATAACCACAACAGGCCTAAAGAGGGCTTTGACTGACTCAGGCAGCTCCGTGCGTCCTGCATAACCTGGGTTCATGGTGATGAAAATCCCCATGCGGCCATCCAGGCTGATCTCTTGCCCTTCAAACTGATGTGAACAATGAAGTCAGAAGGAGGGAAGGAAGAAAAAGATAAGTCAACAACACTGTTCACAGTTGAAGAATTTTTAAACCTACATTCCTGATGAAATTCACCTCAAATTACAGTTTGTATGAAAGGTTCTTCTTAACTACAACAGACTCACATGAAACCTCTGCAGGTGCAGAATGAGAGCGTTACGGATCGTCTGGATTTGAGAGGAGATAACGGACAACACAGAGGCATCGATACGGTTGAACTCATCGAAGCAGCCCCAGGCTCCACACTGGGCGAGCCCAGACAAGATCTTACCCACAGCCTGCAAACACAGACAAAAAAACAGATAAATACAAGCGTAGTTTTAACAAAATATTTGTTTATAGATTAAGAACATTATTTGACTTTTTTTTCTTCTCTTAACTGTGACTTTAGATGATTAAGAATTCATTTCCTTATGAGTCGGACAGAAAATGATCAAAGAATAGCCTCACAGTAAACATTGTGTCAGAAGTGGATAAAGCCCCTTGGCCTCTTAACGCTGCAGGCTTTGTAATGGGCAGCAGGGGGCGACTCCAGTGGTTGCAAAAAGTAATTTAATTAAATAGTAAAATTGTATTTGACTGTACTTTCTCCCTAAATTTGTCACCTCATTAAATTTTAAGTTAATGTAGTGAATAATTGTCCCATTAGGAATAAGACTAAAACACAAGAAAGCAGGATGTGCTTCCTGTAATTGACAAACTGCTACAAGGCAACCTGCCAACCAGGTTAGAAATGAAAAAAAAAAAGGCGTATTCATCCTCTCAACAAAATATGGTAACTTTAGGCTCCTAAAGAAACAAGATGGCTATGGCCACAATGTCAAACTTGGGGCTTTGGAAAGTGTGTTGTTGGTGGAAACTAACCCTTTAAACAGGGAGCAGGACTGTGTGGAGAAAATCAGAGTCAGGGAGAGGAGAAATGAGTCGGCTTCTTTTGCTTATTTACAAAATAATAACACTTAGGTTTTCAGATTTATTTGGGGTTCTTATCGGCATATGATCAGTAGACATGATATTTGATGTTCAGTTTTTTTGCCCTTTTCTGTACATCATGTGACACCTTGCTCAGTAGATGATCGTGAGATGTAATATTGTGATATGACAATCTTTTAAAACACCGCCAAGAAAAATATGATTGCCATTTTCTTTGTTTTTGTGTGTGTTTGTTTGTTTGTCTTATTAGTTTGAACTTTGTATGTTATTTGGTGAATTTTTCATGTATGTTTAAATGAAAAGAATGCACAAAATAAAGCAAATCGCAAAAAAAGTCAACAAACCAATGGGTGACATTATGTTTTCTACATTGATTTTTTTAGTCATTCATACTATGATCATTTTTCTGTTGCTGTTGGTTCCTTCAGTGTAGGCTTCTTACCATGTAGTCCATCCCCTCACCACAGTTTGTCACCACACAGAGAAGGCCCAAAGCTTTAGCCAGATCTTTGGTGGACTCTGTCTTTCCTGTGCCAGCTGGTCCAGCAGGAGCTCCACCCAGGTACATGGACAAGGCCTGCATCACAAACAGACACATTCACACATCCTGTGATTTAACCAGAATGATCTTATTGTCTGAGTTTGGGAGTTTTATTAAGTAGTTTGGTAGATAAACATTAGCAAAGCCTTTCAAACCTGTGTGAGTGTGAGGTAGATTCTGTCCGTCAGTGGGGTTATAACCAGTCGACCGTTCAACCCCATGTATTCATAGCCGTAAGAGAAGGACGCGCTGCACTGACGCACAAACAGGTTGTCGTGTTCTTTGATCCAGTAGAATCTAAGCTGGCTTTCCCACTCAAACTCCCGCACGTCCATTATGCTGGAAAGAAAATAACACTTCAATGTAACGAGGTGCACTCGCAAATGTAATAAAAGCAGTTAGAATTGGTGACATGTTTACCTGTTCAGTACAAAGCTGTCGACAATATCTCGTGCGTGGACATCAATGATGAGCACAGTGTTTATTTTCCGTCTGTCGTTACTCTTCATGGGTTGGGTGATGCGTTTCACCAGCTCATCAATCTGCTTATGCATCTTCTTGGCGCAGTTCTTCAGCGCATGCTTGTCTCCTTTCTTCACGTTCTGAAAGACGTCCTCTACCTCCCAGGTCCACCACACTTGATTTGCAGCCAGCACCACCATGCCCTGGTACAGCAGCATCCAGTCCACCCTAAGAGAGACGAGAAGGAACAAATGGAACGAGGATCACTTACACGCCAAGACATCTGCAAAGTTGTAAACCTTTAGAAGATACACACACACACCTGCTCCTGTCTTCACAGTAACGGAAGACTGCTTCCTTGGTAATGAGTCTATTCGTTCTCCTCATCTCAAGTAGCACCCCCGTCATCCACTCCTCCACCCGACCCTCCACTTGGACGGGCTTCTTCAGCTCCATCACCTCACCCTCAGCAGACACCATGGCTCCAGCTACCGTTTCCCCATTGCTCTCCACATCAAACCTCAGAGATGCTATGTTGTCATACATCTTTTGGATCAAACAAAAAATAAAATGAATAATGAAGGATAATGTTTCACACAAGCAGCCACAAGCGTTTCCTCCTCCTCCTCCTCCTCCTCCTCTCTGTTACCTTAATCATGTGCTCCTGGACACAGGTGTGGTCACTGCTTCCCAGAATG
This sequence comes from Labrus bergylta, assembly GCF_963930695.1. Lineage (NCBI taxonomy): Eukaryota > Metazoa > Chordata > Actinopteri > Labriformes > Labridae > Labrus > Labrus bergylta. Next base: position 31,724,374 of record NC_089196.1, read on the forward strand.
CTGAGCAGTTCATCGTCAGAGATGAAGAAGAAGCGAGGAAAGGCGTTCCGCTTAGAGTCCAGGTAGTCGTTCAGACTCTTCTGGCACCTCTCTAGACCGTCGCTAAGGTTCTGCAGGTCTGTCAACCGGTTGGGAACTAAGCAACTCCTCTTAATGTTTGGACCCTTCACTGTGTCAATCATTATCTACGTGAAAAATGAAGAAGTCAAAGTGATGATGAGGTGTCATGTCACAGAGAGATTTTGGTTTCATCAGGAATAATCATTGCAACACTCACTTCTTTAAATCTTTTGTCAATATCATCAAATTTCTTGGCTTCCTCGGGTAACTGCGAGCGAATGTCTCCACCGATGAAAATGCTCTCCAGGTACATCCATTTCCGTTGTACCAGCAACCAAACCTGTTCAAGAGTTATATTTCAGTGAGGATTGTATCATCAGCTTCATTGTAGTGTGACTGTTCTTTAAGCGTTACATTAACGCCCACTGGATTTTAAAAATGTATCTTCCTTACATGCACTCTGTGTGTAGTTACACACACTAAGATTTTTTTTTTCTCATAGTCTACTGCACAGCTCCTACATTGCACCTTTTGTACATTTTGTGTTTTTTATTTTTATTTTTTATATTTGATATTACATAGCTTCTTAGACTGTATTATTTAAGTTGTTGCTAGTTCTGCTTTATTTCCTTGTTAATTGTTTAGCACCATACACTAAGTCAAATTCCTTGTATGTGTAAATGTACTTGGCAATAAATCCCGATTCTGATTCTGATTCTAATTCTGATATCACGTACTTCTATAGTCTCACTGATAAGAGACAGGTCTTTTTCCCATTGTTGGATGGTCCCGAGGAAAGGCCCGACAAAGCGGCTGCCCGCCATGCTCTGCAGGTTCATGGCATCGTTGTCCACATTCAGGAGGATCTCATCCACTACACCCAGGATCGAGCCACGTTCCTGAGTGCCTTTAAAATAAGGCACGACATTGAACTTCATGTTCTCCCAGGTCTCCACCACCTCTCTCACCCCCTGGAAGCACATACACACACACACACACACACACACACACACACACACACACACACACACACACACACACACACACACACACACACACACACACACACACACACACACACACACACAAGGTTTCTTCACTGATATAACTCATGCTTGATATTATTATGAGATGATTCACAAAGACAGGAGCTTGCCTTCTCAATACTGAGCTCTTTTACAGCTGAGGTAACGATGTCACCTATCACATTTGCATATTTGTTTAACTCCATAGCAAACATGTTCTCCAGAGTGAAGCTTTCAGTGTTCATCTCAAAGCTCGTTCCGGTCCTTTCCATCAGTTCCTTCCAGTGTCTTCAGCCAAAAATATTTTAAAAAACATGTTCATTCAACATTCAACATTTTTCATTTTATCTTGATGTCATGATTATATTCTTATATTTATAACCTAGCCAACAAACACTTGTGATGTCTCCTCTACTTTAAATGACCTTTTTGTTGTTTTTAGGTGTCTGATTTGTTCCAGTCAGGTTCTGGTGTAGACTGACCTGTCTCTGAGGGCCTCGTTCTTCAGGTCCAGCAGAAGAGGCAGAGACTCTCTGAACTCCTTCAAGTGTCCTTCCAGGAAGAAGGCCACAGGTAACGCCCGCACTTCTTTAGGCAGCTGCCTCAATCTTTTGATGAAACCCTCGACACCCTCTTGTAGCAGCTGGATGTTTAAATCCACCCACAAGGTCTGAGACCACTCTGTCTTTGCATCCTGGAGGATTACCAAAAAGAACACATTATGACTCTATGTGATCACAGTGTCCACATCTTGAATTGAATCTGACAGCTGCCACATCTCACCTGCTGAGCTCTAAAGACATCATATATCAGTCTCAAGCCTGCCATGTCCTTCTGCATGCTGACAATCTCTGGGTACACAGTGACCTGTAGGTCCAGCAGCTTCTCGGCATTAGCTAGTTCCTGGCGCTCTGACACAACCTTGGCAAGGTCTGCCTCGTATGCTCCCAAAATGGACAGTCCTGCAAAAGACAAAAGAGAGAGACTGGTTCCTTTGCTTTAAGTATTAAAACCATGTAAGCATAATTATTATAGGGAATGTACGAACTAAGGGCGGGGTTACGGTGCACAGGTACCTTTCTCCAAATTATCTCCGACAGCTCCGGGACCATGCATGTTGAAGCTCTCAGCAAAGATGGACAACTCTGTCTGAAACTCTGTAATCTTCTCATTTGTCATCTTTGAGAGTTAATGGGGGGAAATCAGAGCTGGAACTGTGATTTGTTTTTTAAACATGCTTTAGTGTCTGTTCAAGCAGGATGTGTTGGTTTGATGTCTTACCTTAGTGAATGATTTCTTGACATTTGTCAGACTTCTGTCCACCTGTCTGGATTCTGTAAAGAGATCACTCCACACCTGGCTAATATTGGCAGCAAGTTCCAGTTCATCCTCTCCAACCTGAACCAGTAAATAAAGCACATCATTTGTTGTTAGAGCCATAGAGGACGAATATAATTTGCCAATTAGTATAATTTTGTATTTATATGTTTATAATTAATAGAGTTTTTGCTTTTGAATTTTAGAATTAATTAACATTTTAACAGAGGTTTTCTTTTAGTAAACGCGTGATATTTAAGAGCTTATTTTGTAAACTGCAATTCTTTTTTGAGGAATAAATCGTAATTTTTTTGTCACTTTAAATCTGCCTCCTTTCATCTTTGGATTACTTAAAAATGTGTCTTTTGGAAAGTAGCCTACGAGTCAGAAACTTCTAGTCCTGCAAGAAGTGGCAAGAGGATTTTTGTTTGAGTTGCCACTACATTTGTATTAAAGGAAATATGATGAACTTGAATAAGTAAAACATACAGTACCTGAACTTTGTACATGGCCAGGGTTCTGTATTTCTCCCTGATGTCATTATATCTCATCTCCACATCCAGAGACATGTCCCTGATGTCTGAGATGGTGCTCAGGACAGACTTCAGATCTTCAAATGTGTCCGGGCTCTGCTGAAGCTTTTCAGAGAGTTCCTGTTGGGTAAAAAAAACAAAGATAAGGATTAACCACTTTGAAAAAATACCAATCATATGACACAGACAGTGTATAATGATTCGGTACCATGAGTTCATCTCTTAAGTTGAAGAGATCCTCTTTGGTCGGTTTGTGGAGCAGGCCGCCGAGTGAACTGATCCAGGAATCAGCATTCTCACGCACAGAGAGGATGAGAGGCTCCAGGTTCACATGGAAGATGTGCTCCAGCTTAAACGTCGGCTCCAGCAACACGTCCTGGTTGATGCTCGACAGGAACTGCAACTTATCGTCGTACATGACGCAGGGTGTGTTCTTTGCGGCAAACTTTTCATTGACAATGGTTTTGTTCTTCTTCCAAAGGCGCAGGTAGCGTTTCCAGTGGGTCAGGTAGCGATCCACAGAGAAGAGCAGCCGCTGGATGTTCGCCGACACTCTCATGGTGCTCTCGTTGATCTGAGGATGCTGCCACACGTCGTTGTAGAAGCTGAAAGTCACCGTCTCGTCCTCGCCGGCTACACGTTGCGGAGGGCACTCAATGCAGGTGCCGAGCATCCAACGCACAAAATGCTGTAAAATGGCAGAGTCAAGTTAAGTTGTCAGCTTGGATATTTCTTTTATTTTTTTTAAATGCATTGATACCGTAGGAAATCCTGGTGACCCCACCTTGGTGCTCTCTATACAGTCTCCGACACACTGCATGAGCAGCCAGTAGATCTCATTGCTTTGGGGCTGAAGCACAATAGTAGGTGCAGACACGATGGCGTCAACTTGGAAAAGAGGGGAATTACTCATGAGCGCCGTGTTGAACGCCTGAATGTTCCTAAATGTGACAGGAGAGAAGTAACAACGGTTAGCATGAGTTGTGAGTGATCAACGTTAAAACCCTGACATCATAAATCTACCTCAGCATCATCTTGACAAGGGAGTCCATCACTCTGCGCTCCCAGTACTTGTAGTAAGCTGCCATACGTTTGGCTTTGCCACTGCTGGTTCCAAAGATCATATGTTCCGTCTCAGTGACGAGGGGTCCGATGGCAGAATACTTCCTGCTCAACATATTCACAGTCACGGCCCGTGTCTTCTCAATGCGCTCACAGAACTCCTTGACACCTTAAAATTCATTCAGTAAAGGAAATACGTTTAAATGCTTTAGATCTTATTTTGAGCTTTTTGTGCCTTAATTGGAGAGACAGAACAGCAAGAAGAGTCAAGAAACAGTGAGAGAGAGAGAGAGAGAGAGAGAGAGAGAGTGGGGAATGATGTGCGGGAAAAGGAGCCACAGGTCAGATTCAAACAGGGCTGCCTGCTTTAAGAACCACAGCCTCTGTACATGGTGCTTGCTAACCAACCACTCATCCAACTGCGCCCATAAGTTTGAATTCTTGCACATGAAAGATCTTAATCATATCTTACTACTTGGCTCTACCTGGTAAATCCTTTGGGTTTTCTGGAACCGGACATTTCAGTAAGTTGGCCATCACCATGAATTGCAACTTGGACTCGATGTCCCGCTCATTCTTGTGAATCTGTTGGACAACTGACTCCAGTTTAGAGACAGCCTTGACTCCTCGATTGATGAAATCCGGGACACCTAAAAAACCCAAACGATATGTGATTTAAAAATCACAGACGAGATATATCATCATCAGACTAAAAAGATTAAAAAGCCTCTCTGCAGTACACCTTACCAGAGGAATACCAGTTAAGTCTGACACATCCACGTAGTAGCTCCTCTGTGGCCTCTTTGATCTGCACATGTAGCATAGCATGCTTTTCCCCGCTCAGGCTGTCCATCACAGAGTGGTAGCTGCTGACCAGGTTGATTAGATCATATTCATACCTAAAGACAAGAAACGGGTCAGACCAGAGGTTACATAGACCGGTTGGATTTGAGGTTTTGGTACAAAGAATGATTATTACCTTATGAATTTGTTCTCCTGTAGTGAAACGTTCTGAGCCAGAAAAGGCACAGATAGGCCCAGTGACACCAGGTGATTTGTTTCAGAAATGATTTGCTTTATCTCAGGAGGAAGGCATACAGCAAATCGCACAACCTTCACTTGGACACTTTCGGTTAGTGGGACATCCTTTAAATCAAAGCACAAAAAATGGTGACTAAGAATCATTTGTGTATCCGACATATTGAGAAACGGAGACTTACTTGTTTTGCCTGGGTCTGGTTATCACTGGTGCTCCTAACCATCAGTGATTTTTTCATGAGCAAAGGCAGGTTGGTTTGCGTCTCACCCAACCAGTCGTTATACTTCTTCATCTCATACTCCCTCGTCTTCATCGCCATTTCCACATATTTTTCTTTGACCTAGAGAGATACAGCAAAAAGTAACAACAACAATTGAAAGGAAATAATGACGGTATCAAAACAAGTTAAATATACACAATCCTATAAAGCTGTGAAACAGTGATGCTACTCACAACTTTGCCCTGAACGCTATCAGCCATCTCTGGCTCTTGAACGAATGGAAGGATGGTGTGTTTGAGGCGGTGGATAAGAGATCGCACCCATCTGATGGCGCCCGCCACGGGAGGCTCGCTGTTATTTAACGGTGGCTGGTCCTTCTGTGCCTCGAAGATTTCATTTATACTCTCCACCTAAAACAAAAGAAAGAGAGATCTTCACATTCTTTAGAGTGCGGTGGAAAACCACACCAGATATTAAGTAACGGTCAATAACTAAATGTTGAGGCAGTTTAACTTGGTTTACCTCTTCACGGTACTGAGCCAGGATGTCATTACACTTTGTGATCAAATGGTTGTTGATGACCTCTCTGGAGCAGATTTTTCTGAATTTCAAGAGCATGTCAAAGGCAACAGCTGAGGAGCGCAATGTTCTGAAAGACTGATCGATGAGCTCGATGGCCTGTCCCTCTATAGCCTGAGCAGACACATGACAGAGGGTGAATCAGCTCAGTGAACTGAACAGCACATTTTACTGGAGCAAACAGACAGACAATCATTCAATCAATCAATCAATCAAACTTTATTTATACAGCACCTTGCAGACAAATTAAATTGCAGTTGAAAGTGCTTTACAAGAGTGCAGAAAGGTAGTTTATAAAATTATTGAGAGACTAATGCACACCAATAAGAATTAAAAAAAATATAAAAATGAAAAAATAAAATACAAGATATTAAAATGAATACATAGGAGAAGAATATTTAAAATTGTAGTAGGATTAAGACAAAACAATAATGTTAAGATTTGATTTTATATGAAGCACTATATAAAGGCCAGACTGAATAAATGAGTTTCAATATTATTGACTGATTAACTGTTTAGTTTTTCAGAATCCACATGCTTGCTTGATGTTCTGAACTCACCTGAACTGTGCTGTCAAACTCCTGCATGATCGTCTTCCAGCTGCCCATCTTAAAAACATTGAAGGGATTGAAGCTGGCGCTCTCCAGAGGCAAAACCAGACGGTCTACACTGCACAGCACTTCGTCGATGCTTTTGGGGTCTCCGGTCACAGCTTTAAGCTCGGGGCCAAAGATGTTATAGAACTCCTCTAAAATCTGCACAAAACACAAATCCAGTAATACTTTCACAATCAGTTATCACGTAAGAGGTCAGCAGTAACCAATGTTATAACACTGACCTTTAAAACGTTGTGCAGGTCCTGGCACACAGCAGCTATGTAATCAGTCTTTTCAAACAGCCTCTTGCGGTCAAATTCCCAGCGCGGATCTCTGCTGGATTCTTCGATTTCAGCGCGGACCTGAAAGTAGGATGACCTCCACTGGTCCATAACCCGCTTCGCATCACACACCTTGGATTTAGCCTCGTCTCTATTTTCCCTGTTGTTAAAGGCAGAACCCAACCTTAAGCTATACCCAAAAACATTGTAGTATAATCAATGACTGCAGCTGACTATTATCAAAAGATGACAATATTAAATTAAAGTCTTTATATGTGATTTTTCACACTTAAATATAATATAAATCAAGTATATCCTCTGAAAATAACTCTGTGAGTCATGACTGTCTACAATGGGTGTAACACCCGGGTCCCACTGTCTGTGATGTTTTCAGAGTTTTCAGAGTCCTATCTTCACTTTGTTTACATCGCCAGGACGGCCGGCTGACTCCTCCCCTCGTGTATAAAAGTTGTTTAATTGAGGGACTAGAGAAAAGAAGAATAACATACTGTACTCACTGCTTAACTGTGTTTCTAGATCACGCTCATTTCAGGTAAATTTACATGCAGTGTGAAGATACCAGCATAATAAAGATCGCTAGCATTAGCATGCTAACACAACAATGCAGCGTGAGTTGTTTTGGTTTCATGCTGGTGCTCAAGGGCGACGTCTGCTGGATCAAAAAATCACATAAAGCCTTTAAGTTTGCATCTCATCATCCCTCACAGCACTGGTCACTTCCAGAACCCAGAGGTTAAAAACACCTGGATGTAATAATCACCTCTTTTACCCAGCAAGATGAGATTCTGTAGGACATGAACATAAATAGTGTTTTTGCAAGCTTTGAGGATCTGTCACAGAAATGTAAACTTCCTCAGTCCAGCTTATTGTTTGCCACTTTTATCTTCACCACAACCCTAACTTTCCAAACATATCTTCATGCCCAGGTCGATGACTATCTGGAGATCTCCTTAATTTAAAAAAGGCTGATCTCAAGTACAAATTATTGAATACTTTAAAAGCTCATCATCACTTGCCAAGATTATAACAAAATGGGAGGATGAATTAGGAGAGGACCTTTTGAACTGAGCTCTACACTCAAAAGCATGCTGGCCAAAATATCCTCTCAATCAGACGTTAGCTTTGACAGGTGTCATGTCGTGCTCTGGCAACTGTGTTTGTTGCTTAAAATGAAAGTTTAAGCATTGTGTCCATTTCATTCTGTAAGTCAACATTTCCAAATAAAAAATGTTAATGTAAGCACACGTACTTGAACAGTGTTTTCACATTGATTGCTTTATCCACGCGGTCACAAAGCTGCCAGGCGATGCGCTCCATCAGAGGCACCATGCGATCATTTGTGTTGAAGTGGCAGGAGATTATCCACACGATCTGCAGGCTCTCCATCAGGTCGGGAATTGTCTCCAGGATCACATTAAAATTGGCTCCACTAGCCAGATTCTACAAACAGACAGCAGACTTTGCATTGTAAACTGAGACTAGTGAGAAATAAATAACACATAGCAGTCGTGTCGTTTTATTGAAGTTCACCTTGAAGTGTCTCTCCAGAGTGCTGAGGAAGCGTAAATTATCCTCTGCCTCCACACAGTATTTAGTGAGCTCGGCTACTGTTCCTTCCAGGGTCTGAACAACACCTGCTTCTGCTTTGGTCGTCACCTCCAGGATCTTATCCACCACAGGCTGTTTGAGCTGCTCGCTCAGAGCGCTCAGGATGATCGCACGCTCCTGCCAGAAGTATATCTCCGCCAAAGGGCCGGGTGCCTGAAGGATAATCAGAAGCAAATGTTCCTCTCTGCTCTTTGGATCTCACTGTGCATGTTTTTATGCTTTCTTCCACTTAATAATTTAAACTGACAGGGTTTAAAATTCCATTTCAACATTTCAGGAAGCAGCAACGTTCCATGTGAATCACACATGGAAACCTCAGAGTCCTCCAGCAGAAACACAAACCTGTGGCTTTTTGTTCAGCTGCTCCTCAACAATAATGGTGATGTGAGTCTGCCAGTTCATCACACACTGTTCTAACTTCTCCACCATCTCTGGATTAGAAAGTAGTACGTCCACCTTGGCTTCCAGGTCCAGCTCAGGGATGTGCAGTTTAATCTCCTCTGTGAGGAAGACACAGATCTTAAGATGGACTGTTTAATATAAAAAGCTCATTTGGAATAAAATAAATCATGTAAAATAAGAATTAATTGTATATTTTAAGTTTATTTCACTCGTGTATGCACCAATTTCATCCCCTAAAAGTTGTGTTTTGTGATCATTTTGTCATCCTTATGAAGCCGTTTCATATCCAGAGCAATTTTTTTCAACAGCAGTTTAAAGCAAATCAAAATCCGATCAAAGCAGGACAGCTGTTAATATCCCCAAAATAAAAAACATCAAATGGGGAATTCCAAGGACCTGCTGCTGGTGTGGTCATTAAACTTGACGAGTTGCCTAAATTAAAAAAAACAACGAGACCTTCTTATATCTTCAAAAACAAACCTTGACTCTGAAGTTGTGTGAGAGTCGTGTTGATCAGCCCCAGATACTTGTGTGCACGGTTGAGCAACTCATCACGAACTGTGAGTTGTCCGCTCGATTCCTCTCGGCTCTCCTTTTCAGCCGCTGGACTCAACTCCTTATGAGGAGAACCTGTTCTGCTTTGATAACCTGCACCGGTGATCTTCATCTGGTGGGAAGTCAGCAAGGATATATACACCTAGAAAGAGAAACAGTGAAACTATGCTCCCATTTTTTTTTATTTAGAAAATCTCTGATATGGATGTGTGAGATGGTGAAACTTTTCTGCAGATGTTACATTGATTTTCTTCCCCTCTGACTGTCAGTGGTTTCTTTTGTTTTTTTCTGTGAATTGATTGTTCTTACATGGGCAAATTTTTGCTGCAGCACACGAAGAGGGTGTCCGTTCTGCATGCCGATGTCGAAAAGCTTGGGCATCATGACTCCGGCCTCGCTCATGTCTAGTGGTTCAACGATGGTCTCTGTTCAAAAACACAAATAAAGTTCTCTTGGTTAAGGCTTCCATTGTGTAACCAATGCTTAAAACAGCTTGATTGTGATGATGTGTTGCATTCATCTCACGCTTTGTATTCCTGAGGAAGTAGAAGACTCGAGACTGCAGAAATCTCTCTGGATATTCGTCAACTGCTGCATGAAGCTCGACATGATAGACCACTTGAACCTCCACCCTCTGAAAACACCAAACAAGACATGGATTAAAGAACAGAGTTTTCACAACTCTAATACAGAATCATTAACAGGGGGTGGGTCTAGACTTTTTTTTGACAGGGGGTAGCCCAACTTGGGCACTGACTAATGCAGGGTGTGGCCTGAAGTGTGATGTGAGTAAACACACACATCAGTAAACATCAGTTATTTACCCTTTGTAACTTCACCAATCATATCTACCTTATAACACAAGATGCTGCAACATATATATCCTTAGCTTAAAGGCTTTATATGTGATTTTTTGATCCAGCAGATGTCGCCCTTGAGCACCAGCATGAAACCAAAACAACTGGCGCTGCATTGTTGTGTTAGCATGCTAATGCTAGCGATCTTTATTATGCTGGTATCTTCACACTGCATGTAAATTTACCTGAAATGAGCGTGATCTAGAAACACAGTTAAGCAGTGAGTACAGTATGTTATTCTTCTTTTCTCTAGTCCCTCAATTAAACAACTTTTATACACGAGGGGAGGAGTCAGCCGGCCGTCCGGGCGATGTAAACAAAGTGAAGATAGGACTCTGAAAACTCTGAAAACATCACAGACAGTGGGACTCGGGTGTTACACCCATTGTAGACAGTCATGACTCACAGAGTTATTTTCAGAGGATATACTTGACTTATATTATATTTAAGTGTGAAAAATCACATAGAAAGACTTTAATTCTATAATGACTCAAAAAGATGTGTTCAAAGTCACGATTTAGTCAGGGAAGTAGGCTACTCAAAAAATTGCATGCAAACTCCTGCACGACTTGTAAAAATACATTTTGAAATGTGTGGTCCTGAAACATTACCAGTTAGTTCACTTAGTAAGACAGTGTGCATTAAAATACTTTCCTATGCACAGGTCGAAACAGATGTGCAGAGTATTTATTTACAGTTTAAAAGTATTAAAAAAAAACATGCTACAGTAGGTTACATTAGTATGTAAAGAAATCTACTAGCAGTCTGTTGTAAAAAAGTGCTTCCTCTGACATGGCAGGTGTTGGGGTGGATGATAAGGCACTCGTCTCACACTACTAAAGACTGATTTCAACAGCTCACCTCATGCGAGCAGAGAACTGTCATCATGATAATATCTGTCTCTCCATACTGTCATCTGTTCTGCACATGTTACATTTACAAATTATCCCTGCTCTCATGTTCACTTCATTTGTCTGTCTACTCTCCGTTATATTGAATAGTCTCTGCTGATAACATGTCTACACTCCTGCACTTTAACTTATATCAATACTGTCCATTTACTACTCTGTTTTTACACATTTACATTTAATCTTTCATACTTAAGACTAGTAATGCTAAATTAAATCCTGGTTGTATATATTCTCATTCTTAGTTTTGATATTTTTAGTACTTATTTACTTTGTATTTAATATTATATTGTGTTTAGATTTGCTAACATTGTGTTTTTTACTCATATTGTGTGTTTGGACAACCTGCTGCTGTAACGCCACAATTTCCCAGTTTGGGATCAATAAAGTCATTCTATTCTATTCTATTCTATTCTATTCTATTCTAATCTATTCTATTCTAATCTATTTCAGTAAGTCACAATGTTCAGTCCAGAGGGTTCAAATGAAAGGTTAAATCTCACATGGCTCTGATTTAGTTGCTGTGTCTCTTCATCTGAGTGTGACGTCATCTCCCCCCCACTTGGGATCAAGGACTTCTCTTCAGGGTCTTCAGGGTCTCCAGGGTCTTCAGGGTCTTCAGGGTCTTCAGGGTCTCCATCTCCATTTTCTGTGTGTAAACGTTTCAGTAAGATTGACTTGTTTAATTCACAAACAGAGGAACAATAATTCAAACACAGTAAATACACAGACATCAGTGAACTTACGGACAGGAATCTGGACTTCAGTCTCCTCCTCTCTGATAGTTTTGAAAAACACAAGACATGACGGAGAGTCTTCGTCGGAGACAACGTTCAGGTAACGGATGATTTTCTCCTCTTCTTCTCCATCTTCACGACTCAGAAGTTCATCAAAACAGTTTGAACCCTCCGGTAACGTGAAACCGGCCGATACGCGCTGACGGATCCACTCCACTCGTAAATCATCGTGGACCATGTTTTCAAATAAATATCTTAATTATCAAAACAACTTCACGTCACTTTCTGTTTAACAAACAAAGCCTTTGAAAAGAGTTCTTCAACATTTCCCTGCTGTAGTTTTAACAACCAGCCTGCTGATGGTGTTGCAGTTTCACGTTGCCTGGCAACGGTCATTCGTTTCGCGCTGACGTGCCAGCCGCCGTAGTTAGAAGGAAAGGAGATTTTTATTCCCAGAGTGCAGACTAGGAGGCAGCTGGCCCACCTGGAGCGGTTATTTAAAGTGTTCACGGATCTGAAACCATTCAATATTTGTTGATATTTACATAAACTGGAAACTACAGGTTAGAATTATGAATTAGATACTTTTCAGAGTGAAAAATCTACCAAAATCTCACAACAACAACAACAACAACAACAACAACAACAACAACAACAACAAACATCATTTAGAAAAAAAGTGTCAAACATCAAATTATTTTCTTCCCATTAAAAAATAAATAAAAATCAGTTGTTTATGTGTTTATTTTATTTTTAGTTAATACAGCTAAAAATAGTTTTCATAAGAATTGGCTAGCATTCTTTGTTAATGATTTTATGAAAAAATCTCCATCTTTATTCTAACATCGATGATTCACTTATTCACCCCCCACATATGCTGGTTTGTTAACGCTTGCATGGATGTGCACCGGTTTACTCCTAATGTATTCATTTAAAAAATACATTATTATTATCATGATTGGCACCTGGTCCATCATTAGGGTGCACTTTGCTGTTTCACATATACTGGATGTTATATCAATATATCATAACCGTGTATCTACATTTGGACATACTATGTAGAGATCAGAAGAGAAATGAATTAGGGAGTACCCTCAAACATAATTTACTGTTAAGACCATCTCAAAAACTACAACTGCATTCTTTTTCATCTGAATTAATATTGTGTATTTAATCTGTATGGTATTATTCATATGCTTATGTGAGGATCCGTGAAACTAAGGACGTAGACAAGCATTCAAACTCCTGCATGGGAAATTTTATTTATTTTTTCTAATGTCAACTGTCCCTATCAGCTAAAGGAATACATTAAATGTGTTTTTAAATGGCCTAATGGCACTGTGCTGCATTCCTACCCAACTAATCACTACATCTAATTACCATTCAACAATCATAATGAAAAAAACATAATAAAACAAAACAAATAGGTGATAAGTTGGAGTGTGTCTGAGCAGTTGTTTCCTTTTTTTAAAGGCATAAAAGTCACCTTTCCTTCAGCTACAGATTAAACTATGGAAAAAGTTCATTAAAGTCAAACTCTAGTCTATGAAACTAAGTCATGTGACGCTGAAATCTGCTTAAAATGCAAAACGTCAGTCCATGAAGAAGATCAAACGTCTTGCTGTTGACTTTCATGAAGCTTCTCTTAATCCAGACACCAAACAAACAAGTCAAAGAAATACATTTTATTATTGACATGAGGATGATTTTCTCAAAAGAAGTGAAACATGGAGTGTTTGTCAATGAAAAAGAAAATGTTAAATGAATACCAAGAACAGAAATTACAAACACTTTAAACCAACCCATTGAACTATTCAGTGTTAACAAAAGAGCATTAAGGTGCTGATGAACTATTACTCTACCCAATGAATCAACAACTATCAGTCCAATCATCACATTTCACACCACAGTGTTGCATTGTTAAAACTCGAGACACCGGGGGCTGAGCGTTTTGAAATCTGTGGCGGTTATCTTACTGCAGGAAAAGTGCAAACAATGACAACTAGTGCGTCTACTTCCCTTCTAAAAAATGACCAGCTCCAAACAATACTGACAAATACTTTCAATCTGAATTCACCTTGGGCCACCACAGATTGAATACGGCCTAACCGTTGTTTTAAATGGGATATTAGATATTTGTATGACAGCTGAGCCGACTACATGAAACGTTTCCGATTTGCTGGAATGTTAAATTGTAAAGTAATAAGCAGAACCCGAAGGCAACACCGTGAATGCATACCAGTAAAATCATACGCTCTTTACATTCTGATGTAACATTTTAAAATACAATAAATTAAAAAAATGATTCTGTAGAAGTCTATACATCTCATCTCATCTCATCACACCACCGCCTCCTCCCTCAGTACGGACACGTTTTCCTTTGCAGTGCTTTGGTAACACAAAGACAGAACACAGAAGAGCGGGAAGAAAAGACACGGCGAGCTGACGTTTGCTTGGACTTCTGAAAAAGGCTGTCAGTGCAACAAAGAGTTAGCCAAGGGAATGGAAACATCTGCAGAAGTGAAGCTCAAAGTCACCGAATCAATATTATGTCAAACTTATTCACAGAAATAACTCGACAAAGAAAACAAAGAATTTAAAAAAACCTTAATTTCTTAAAGGAACAGGAAGATATTTTTTTTTTAACTTCTGTCCACCACTTTGAAAAGACATGAGCCTTAAACTGCTTTATTATAATCCAGGCTTCACATTGGTGCCTTCAATGTGCTTATTACTTACCTTTATGCTAATATCCTTTTTGTTTACGCTACCTCCTGGGAGTTGTTGTTCTCCACACGAGACAACTTCTACCAATAAACGACTCATTGAATTTAATTTAGCCTAATACAACATTCTGCAGTGTAGCACTGTACTTATTTTGGTACCAATACTTTTTGATGCATAAATATACATATAGCAATGTTCCCTACATTTAACCTGTACTTTTTGTGTTTTAGCCTCTTTTACACTGGAAAGCTGTTACGCTGCCTCACTGGGGAATCAAGTGGAAATGTGAGGGTGATATTGCTCCTAAGTTAAGCAGGAAGCAGAGATAGTGACAGATTATTTAAAGTCGATTAAAATGGGTGAACTAGCAGAATAAGAAAGATTCTTTCCACCTCCGTAAGGTTGCCAAAGTTTCTGATACTTTGCTATATTTCGTAATCATGTGTCTTAAAGGACATTTATGTATAGTGTTGAAAAGTACTGATAGTTTTGGGACACTACAGATCTTCAGAGATGTTTTTAAACTAAAGCCGCTTTGAGAAAACGTCGGAGGTCATTTCAAAGCCACAGGTTGGATAATGCTGACATTTCTTAAGTTCTTTTTAGGTTTCATAAAGATGCAAAAAGTTTCCTTTAAGTCTGTGACATACACACGGAGAGCAGAGGAGGTGACACTGTCTATACAGCATGTTTCATTTTGAAACATTGCCAATGTATTTGTGAAATTAAGACAGTGTTCAGGAGTCTGTTTGCATTTTTTTGCTAATAAAAACAAAAAAAAAATCATCCAATATCAAGATCCTCAGGCCCTGTGTCCACACAGCGTTTTCTTCCGGGCAGAAAAGTGCTGACTGTGCATGAAGCGCTGATAAGAAAAGAGCTGCATGTTCATCCTGTCTGTTGTCAAGAGCCGCTGTATGAGCGACACGGCTACGTTACTTTTTACTCAATGTTATTCATTTGAGAGCAGACACAGCGCAAAGAGGACGTGGGTACAAGACACGATCAAAACTAGGCGGAATATCGTACAATTGGAAAAGAGCGCCGGTGACGTCAACGCCTTTTCTGAAAAGTTGAAAGACTTTCAACTGGAAGCGCTCGGTGTAGCCGCACAACAGAGGCAGAGCGCTCGGGGAAAAAGACGCTGTGCGCTGCGTTTTTTCTCCTGGCGGCCGCCTGCTGCTGCTGCTGCTGCTGCTGCGAACGCTCTCCTCATTGAAAACAATTTAAAAAAGAAGCTGGCGCTGAGAAAAAAACACCAGGTGGACACGGGGCATAAGACTTCTATTGTTGCTGTGGTATGGAAACACGTATGGATATCTTTGATTTGAAGTTTAAAATTCAGACATCGTGACAACGCCTCACACCTCTTTTGCTTTCAGAATGCCTCCACAACATCGAAAAATTGAACACATGAAAAGCAGATTGCAAACATCGCTCCATTCAGTGTAAAAAGGAATCAACAAACAATTCTAGTAGCCATGTTGGAAATGTCTGCATAAAAAGAGCTCTTGAAAGTGTTGGTAAGGCAGTATGATTCAGTCCAGAGTCTGTACGGCTCACTACACAAACCCTCTGTATGTGGAAAGATGCTTAACGATTAAAAAAAGAAAATCTCTTGATTAAGTCTTTAGTCATGGCAAGCTGCTTGCTGGATCGGTTTCAGTCCACCACTTCACAGTTTTAGCCGATAGTCCTTCACAGTAAACCGTCGTGCTCCAAGCTGGAGGGCAGCAGGGAGAAGGAGAAGGGGATGAACTTGAATCCACCGCCGCTGTAGAATTTATTCTGAAACTCCACCCTGACAAAAAGAAAGAAAAAAAAAACACAGCTGATAAAAATACACTGAGATCATTTAAAACACTTTGTTCCTGTTAAACACACAAAGAGAGAATTACCAGTGCAGGCGGAGGGCGTGAAGGAATGCAGACAGACCCTCCATCACCAGGAGGATGGACACAGTGAGAACGGCAAACAGGCCAAACACGGGCACCAGGAACAAAACCCCCAGGATGCTGTCCATGCGTAGTCCTACTCGCATCACCATGGTCCACAGCACCTCTGATAGCTCTGTGAAAGGAGAGGAGCACAGTCAATAGAGCTGTTGATGAAGACTGTTTACAGCCCTGTGTAACGTCTGTCTGCTAGTGAAGGTGTCATTTGTTTCTATAAATGTCTATCCACTACTCTGTGGTATTTAAATGTTTAATCCCATTATTGCTATCATTATTATTTGTCCTTTTATTTTTTTGTTAATTTGAGCTGCCTATATACTTTTTTTTTATTTTTTAGACTTACTGTAAATGCTTCTATGTATATTTAAAATACAAGACCCATGGGAGGGGGGGAGGGGGGGCTATGAAAACTCCAGGTTTGCAGGGTTGTGTTGTCATCCTCTTCTTTTTATTTTATTTGCATTGTTATTATGAATGAAATAAATAACGGATGTATGAATTACTCCCAAATGAATTTATTGGATAATCTCCACCTGTAAAGGCTTTCAAAATAAAGAAAAAGTTGTTCAAAAAAAGAAAAGAAAATGCTAATCCAGATAGAGGTTACAAAGAGCTGCTTTAGAAAATAATGTTGTCAAATGCAATACTCAATCTTTGAAGAACTCTGAAAACCGTCCCATTTTATTTTTTCTGGTTTTGTCTTTGATGGTGTTTGTATTGTGTAAAAATAAACTGCTTGTTAAGACTGAATGATTTGTCATGTTTGTCGTGATAAATACAGACTTCTGGGATATGCTTACATTGCAGAAACGATGAACTTGCAATAAATTGCACAGCTCAGAGAAGGGGTTATTAAACTTCAGGTAGCCCTTTGATTTTCTCTTATGAACCTTCCTTTAATGAAGCTTCTTTAGAGTGAAATACAGACTTATTATTTGCATGAGTGTGTATGTGTGTGTATTTGTGTTTGTACAGGTTTGAAGGAGTGATTAAGTGCCTCCGTGTTGTAATTCAAAGCGTTATACTCACGAGCATGTGCCAGACTCAGAGCCCAGAGCCTCAGGTAGGACGCCGTGTTTGAAATGCAGCCGAGGCAGTACTCTATTGTGTGGATGGCCTGATGCAGGAACTCATCTCCAAAGTCAAACTGTCACAACGACAAAACACAAAACACAGCTCAGCATCACCGACAGGAGAAGAAGAAAAGAATCACAACTGTTGCTTTGGAGCAGATGTTTTTGCTTTGCTGACCTCCTCTTTTTGCCGCTCTCCACTAACGGAGAGATCGCTGTGACTGCTGCCCTCCTCCATGTCATGAGTCCTCATCAGATAGAGCTCCTCTTCACTGTTACGCCGCACTCGCTCATATCCCTGCAAACAGCCGAATAATCAGATTATTAAGATTACAGTCAGCAGACAAATGTTTTGGAGGAGTCAGACGATGCATTTTCTAATTCCTCACCCTGTACATTCCCAGCCGCTGGCTTCCATTGTGAAGCCAGTAAAGGTAGACGGGTTTCCCCAGGAGTAAGACGGGCACAGTGAGAACAGCAATGACCACGAGGAAAACCTGCAGGCCAGTCTGGAAGAGGCAGAAAAAAAACAATATTGAATCATTCTGACATGTTTGAGCGATATTAGTGTTGCGTTCGCTTCCTCACCTGTCCCGGGTAGAGCGGCTGCACGGCGTCGCCCTGCATGAGGAACATGTTTATGAAGTGGATGAGGATGCTCGGTGCGTGTCTGGAGCTGTCGGCAGAGAAGACCAGCCACTTGTAGAAGATCATGAACACCAGGTAGCCAAAGAGACAGAGCAGGAACAGCAGCTCAGGGAGAAACACCAAGTACAGGTTGTACTTCTTCCTGAAGTATCTGTTTTGATTGACAAAAACAAAAAGCATGATCTTTTATAAAGTCCAACATTCAGGGCTTTACAAAAGGAACAAGAAAGAAATCTGGTACTTACATGTGATTGTAAGTGCTCAGGACGACGCCGAAGCTCATGTGAAAGACTCCCAATATCACCGACATCTTCATCTTATAGGAGTTCAGAAATGTGAGCCGGTTTGATGCCAAGTTCCAAATCTATGGAGATGACGGATAAATGAAAGATCACTGGGACTTTTCACAATACTGTATCCCTCCGCCTCAGCCAAGTGTTCTGATTACAGTAACATGTAGTTACCTTTACAGCAGACAGTTGTTGCCAACCTTTTTTGGCTTCTCTGACCCCCACTTTGACTTCACTAAACTCTGGCGACCCCAGACATCCAAAACACAACACAACTAATTATTCGCTAAAATTAAGACTATGTTTTAACCCCATTTAGGCTTTTTTGTGTATTTTATTGAGGACAGGAGGCTGGGGAGATGACAGACAGACAGAGACTCTGCAAGTTTCTCCTTTTGGCTACGGCCCACAGCAGCCTGTATTCAATATATTTTAATATACAATACATTTCTCAAATGTTATTTACAGGTGGATGGTCGTGTTAGCTTGATGCTATCTTATCCAACGTAGCTCGCACCGGAAATACATCACGTGACCTGTAATCTCATATGTTGCTAACGGCATGCTAACAGTCAGATTAGTAGGCCCTCTGCAGTATGTATGGGGTAGTAAGGGGGGAAATAGTAATAGTACACAGCAGTTGGTGGATGGTTTCACTACTCTTTGCTGCTTACAAAACTGTTTTATTAAAGCAAACTCACACTCCAGGTTGTGATGTCGTACTTGATAGCTGGAGGCTGCAGGCTGAGTCCTGAATATTGTGTCGATCTTGCTTTATTATACAATATGTACTAGTTAAGATGGGTCAAATATTATCTTTAGCAGTGCTTTTAAAGAAATCTAATTGCTTAACCAGTATAAAGAAGCCATCAGTGTTCCTGGAAATGATCTAATTTTACTTTGACCCCAGTGATTCAATAACTCAAATTTTTTAAGATCAAGTTTTATTTGATTTTCAACATTTTTTTTTTTGAAGAAATGTAATGTTTTCAGCAGATAATTACAGCAGCAGCCGACGTGACTGTCATGAACAAACGGCTTTTTTGTAGTTTCTGTTTGAATATCAAAACATTCTGAAATAATATGATTTAAATGTAACAAGCCTCTGACAAATGTTCTGATATAAAAGTTTCTCCTGTTGGTTAGGGGCTTTTATTAACGCCCATGTGGCCACACACACGCTCTCAAACACACACACATGCACACACACACACACACACACAATCCTAATCAGCTCCAAACAGCAGCACATTAACATGTTAAAAGTGCATTGCATCAGATTGTTCGTTGCTATGAGCCAACATGCATGAATCAGTATCAGACTTTAAAAAGTGAAACAGACTCTTTGTGCACATGGAGCAGCGAGTGCTAACTCTTTTAGGAAATGAGAAACGGGTTAGCATATTATTTAATTTAAATGATCAATACACACACACTTATTTATGGAAATACTGTAACTGACATCTTAATTGACCCATCTGTCACATAACTGCATTTTACTTCTCATGTTACTTCATCATCTTTTGCACTATTCACCACTGCACTGTTTCATATTTAGTCATGTAAATATTAGTCTTTTCTTATTATGTTTATTGTTGATATTTAATGTTCTACCTGTACATAAGAGAGCACAGTTCACCAAAGTTAAATTCCTTGTGTGTGTGTAAGCAAACCTGGACAATAAATCTGATTCTGATACAAAAGGAAGTTGTGTAGGTCCTGGTGACACAATAAAACATTTTCCCGGGCAGAAAAGCTAGGCGGACACGGGGCCTGAGTAAGTCAATGAAGACTTTTTAAAATCACAAACTGATAAATCTTTAACACTCATCACTCACTGGGTCGATTCCAAGAGGGTAAGGTCCACGGAAAACATCCGTAACGTTTGGATCGAGAGTGAGAAACCGATTCCCATGGACATCATCCCACCTGTTAGTCACGGATAAAAGAGTGTGTTAAATGTGTGAAACTTCACTGCAATCATCATCTTACAGACGTGTTTTTATTCTCCCTCTTGCTTAGCTGCCACTTATCCCCACGCACAAAATATTTCCAATGCAAACAAATCTGTCTTGTTTCAGCATGTTGAATATTCATCTCTGTCATGGGGGGGGGGGGCTGCAGTTTGTGTGCATGATTGGTGGGAGGGGCTTAGCAGAGTGATATGAGGTAGCAAAGAGAAAGAGGCGGAGGGTTCTCTGCACTTGAATGTTCATGTTGCTTACTTTAATAGTTTCTTTATAAATGTATCACCAGTAACATAATTCTTCTGCACATCAGGGCCTGATCCTTTAAAAACAGATACTCACTTCCACACTTTAGCTGTGAACATGGCCTTCACACTCCACCGAGATCCAAAGATGTTCAGGGACTTGGAGAAACAGTCGTTGTAGATCAGGCCAGTGTAGATGGAGAACAGGCCCATCATCAGGATGATATAACGGCCCTCAAAGAAGGTGTTCCAGATCTGTGAGTACACATTAGATCACTCAGAAACACGTCACACAGACTATATAAAAGACTTAAAGAATGAGTGGAACACAGCTCACCTCATTTCTGGTGTTTTTCAGTTTGCGGTTGTTCTCATAGAGAACCATCCAGAAGGCAAACAGAGCCATGATGACACCATGACCCAGGTCCCCGAACATCACAGCGAACAGGAACGGGAAAGTGATGATTGTAAAAGGAGCTTCAAATGAGACGGAGAACATTTTTTACATGGAGCACATTTCAAAATAAAACATTAAAAAAAGCAGAACAGAGTCCGCTACATGATGCAATAATGAGAATTTTTGCTTTTATGTCAATGCTATGTGTAGTTCGACATGTTCACAATATGAACAAAGGAGCGGAGAATAACAGAAAACATAATGCAGCAGTTTCATTACATGCATAGAGATCTTATCGGTCACTTTCATACAGTCTATGGTCATGTGCCGGTTGCAGGAAATAAACGTCACCAGCCCCTCCCACTCACTTGTGGTGAATTCTTCTGATATGACCTGCTGCGTTCTCACATTAACTCAAGGGGGGCTGGCAGCAGAAAGTTTGAGTAAAGTGAGTGTAAAATGTGCCTGTTTGCATTCAAACATGCAGCTCAACCCGAAAAACTAAAGGAACTTTTCAGGAGTTTTGTGCATGTGTGAAAGCACTTTTATAACACAGTTGCAGGACGGACAAGTCTCACAAGCTGTAAACTAAACATTGTTGACATCCTGCATGTGTTATCACAAAAGGACATTTTGTAAAAACTTGTGAATATTGCTGTTATGTCTTTGACATGGATTCAAAAGTAATTTTGCATAAACAATCGTCTTAATGCAGATTTTACATTTGGAGCATGATGCATGTGTAAACATATAGAAGGGAGAAAGACTGAGGATCCCACTCACCAGGGTTAACCTCCCTGTAGTTTCCCACTCCGTAGGCATCCACGATGTTCTGGAAGCCGGAGGTAAACTTGTTAGTCCTTATCAGGGTGGGGGGCGTGTCACTGGTGGGGATACGGTTGACAAAGGACGGAACCGTTGCTCCGCTCTTTCTCTGGAAATAGATGTGAAATAAAAACGTGATGAACTGAGGTCACTGTGAAGTCTTGAATCATTTGATTAGTGCAGATGCAGATGCAAGTTGGCAGGAAAAAAGACAACTTTGTGGTTGAGCAGTTAATGTCATTATTAGAGACCCAGAGAGAAGACAGATAAAGCTCTGTAGCAACAGTTAACTCTGCTGATGCATCTTTGTGTTTCCTTTTCCAAATGAACACTCCATCCTTCTCAGCCTGCAAGCTGAACGAACAGACGCCTTTCAGTACCCTCGAGACAGCCCGAGCTTTTGTGATGTCTCTGTTGAACCTCTGTCGATAAATGAATGTTTTAACCTCTTTAGAGATACATCCTCTATAGAACGATCATCTGCAGAGCTCAGGCACAGTCATCCACTGTACAGGCTTTGAATGTGCTACTCTTTGGTAAATGGACTTGAGCTTGTATAGCTCGTTTCTAGTCTTCTGATAGTCAAGAGAGCTTTTACACCGCAGGTCACACCTACACATTCACACACTGATGGTAGAGGCTGCTGAGTAAAGAGTCCATCAGTATTAACTCATCCATTAACACACTGATGGTAGAGGCTGCCGAGTAAAGAGTCCATCAGTATTAACTCATCCATTAACACACTGATGGTAGAGGCTGCTGTGTAAAGAGTCCATCAGTATTAACTCATCCATTAACACACTGATGGTAGAGGCCGCTGAGTAAAGAGTCCATCAGTATTAACTCATCCATTAACACACTGATGGTAGAGGCCGCTGAGTAAAGAGTCCATCAGTATTAACTCATCCATTAACACACTGATGGTAGAGGCCGCTGTGTAAAGAGTCCATCAGTATTAACTCATCCATTAACACACTGATGGTAGAGGCTGCTGTGTAAAGAGTCCATCAGTATTAACTCATCCATTCACACACTGATGGTAGAGGCTGCTGTGTAAAGAGTCCATCAGTATTAACTCATCCATTCACACACTGATGGTAGAGGCTGCTGAGTAAAGAGTCCATCAGTATTAACTCATCCATTAACACACTGATGGTAGAGGCTGCTGAGTAAAGAGTCCATCAGTATTAACTCATCCATTAACACACTGATGGTAGAGGCTGCTGTGTAAAGAGTCCATCAGTATTAACTCATCCATTCATACACATTCATATCCCGCCGACGAAGCAGCGGGAGCAACTTAGGGGTTAAGTGTCTTGCTTAAAGAGACATCAGACATGTGGCTGCAGGAGCTGGGGATTGAACCCCCGACCTTCTGATTGAGAGACGACTCTACGCAGACCAACTTTTTCTACAAAAACTAGTTCTGTCAATCAATTAGAAAAAATGCATCTAATTCATTACAGGCTTTGTTATTACTAATTCAAACTGAATCACATTTATTGATAGTATAAGAAGTGTTGTGTTACAGGTGGATTTATTTTTTTTGCCTTTACTGAAAAGGTCAGCTGAGAGAGAGGAAACGGCGAGAGGAGAGAGCAGGGGACGACTTGAAGCAAAGGGCTGAGGTCAGAACTGAACCTAAGGCTTCTACAATAAGAACTACAGCCTCTCTATACGGGGTAGGCGTCATTACCATGAGGCCATCCCGGCGCCCCTTACAGGCAGGAGTACTTCTTTAGGTTGGTTACATTGAGCTTCCACATTTTAAATTTGATTCTAATAATTGTACTTTCTCTTTAAGGCCACGTGTAAATGCTTTGTGTGTGTTTGATGGTGCTGTGTGAGCAGGATTCATCCTCGATGCTCCCGATGTTCAAGCAACTTCTGAGAAAATGTAACAATAACTGTATCACAAAAAGTAAAAAGGAGTTTCCTCACCGATCCTTCCTCCAGGGCCCGCCGCAGCGTGGGAATATCATCGACAGGACACCAGACCTCAGCGATCAGACACTTGTTGGTGACATCCAAACTACACAAGTTCAGAATATAGTAGATGGCCTTCATCTTCTTGACCTGGATGACCCAGGTGTAGACGGTTTCTGAGGCCTTCATCAGGACCTGTCTCAGGTAGTCCTCGGTCCTGTGAAGAACCTGGACGGACACACAGGGGGAGATAAAACAGGAGTGTAAGTCTTTATACAAAAGGTGGAATGTTAAAGAATGATTTAGGGTCGTTTCACACTTGGATCCGAGTACGCTTGACCCCAAAGTCCGGTTCATTTGACCAGCGTGAACACTATCTTACTGTTATTGTACCGTACTTGGGTACCGTGTATTAAAAGATGGTAAAGGTTTACATAAATTGTCTTTTTTTTATCGTTTATATAGAAAGTTAAAAGAAGAATGTGTGACTTTTTGATCCAGTAGTTGTCGCCCTTGAGCACCAACATGAAACCAAAACAAACTGCTGTCCTTTGCGCGAGCTGCAGTTGCCTGTGTCCTGCATTGTTGTGTTAGCATGCTGATGTTAGCACACTTTAGTTAGCTCGTAGCTTCATATTGCATTTAAATTGCCACTGCATGACCGTGATCTAAAATAAGTTTAGTTGACATCCAAATAAGCAGTGATTATGTTCTTCTTCTTGTCCTTGCAGGACCGTCCCGTCCATGTAAACATGATGTAAACACGACTCTGACAAAAACACAGCCGGCCGCTTCTCACTCACTGTCGACAGTCATGACTCAGAGAAACATTTACACAGGATATACTGGATAATGTTGCACATTGTTCCTTTAAAAAAAAAAAGGAAGAGAGATTTGTACGCATTTTAAATTGAATGTGCGAGAGAATAAGATCCAGAAAAAAAAGAAACAGTCAAGAAAAGGGAGGGAATGAAAAAAGCATTGTGCATTAAAGGAAGAGAAGAAACAAAACAGTTCAACTCTCAGCTGAGGCCTCATGTGCATCATGTGCTCCAGGACGTGAGTGTAATTCTGTTTCTCAGTCACAGCGAGTTAAAGCCACCAAATCATTCACAGTGAAACACAGACTTAACAGACCCTCGACCTGCCAGGACCGGCTCACAGAAAGGCACAATCTGGGTTAATCGTTGGGAAAATAAGTCAACCATTTGATTTGGTTCTGGAGTTCTTTGACCATGAAAGGCCGGTTGAGAGCAGAAATCCTCGGGGGATGTTGTTTTCTTCACTGGCTAGAAGATACTAGGCGAGCTTTTGTTGGAAAATGTTAACTAACCCTTTATTACCTAAACACCTGGAGAGCTCAATTTAATACCCTAATGTTGAAACAGGGAGATGACTACATTACAAAAACTTAGCACGTGTATTTGTCTAATCTAAAATGTCTCATTACACTTATGCAGCATTATGTAAGATATCTACTGAATGAAATGATAAAGGTATCTTACTATCTGATCAGACATTAAGGAAACATACTATGTTGAAGTGCTGGCTTCTCTGACAACAATGCAGCAGCCAGTATGTCCTCCTTCTAACTTTAGATTCTGCTCCTGAATGCTCTGGATTTGTTTGGACCAGAGAAGGTAGGCGCTTTTAAGGCGACCCCCCCCCCCCCCCCCCCCCCCCCACACGGCCGTTTTGGATGCCCCTCAGTTTGTCAGATATGAGAGCAGTTATCAGGTCAACAGGTGTTGCAGTGATGGAAGCGGTCAAGAGAAGTGGTTCAGATAGAAGTGATTGTACCCGACCTAAAAAGCCTCTGCATGTTTCTAATAAGCTCCACGAGCAGAAACGTGCTCAAACTAGGATCAATATTGGAGATGCTTTTGAAAAATGGAGAGAGGTTAGAACACAGAAAGGTTTACAGACCCATGCAGAGCTGGAAAAACACTGAAGCTTCAGTGACCACTAGGGGTGCAGAAATGCAAAATATTCTCTAATTGATGACTCTTCTCATTGTTAAAGTGAGTACTTGAGTAATCGTTTTGTAGTTCTTTTTTTTTCTGTGATTCTTTTCCCTCACGGGAGGCCCCGCCCCCAACTATGACGCAATGCCGACTGTATCTATTGATTAATTTGAATCTTCGGGATTTTAATAATTGTTAGTAAGATGCCTTTGTATTAACATTCAAATATGACATTTCTTACTTCAACAGACAGCAAACCTCAAATAAAACTTCACACAGACGTGTTATGAGTGTTTTAACACTTTATTATAATTAGAGCAGTGAGTGTGGCGAGCGGACGTGCAGACATCAGTGCGCACTCATCGCACGTTGAAGCAGCAACATTGTGTTAACAAAGACTACAGTCTGCAGTGTAGAGCACACTTTACTCTGGGAAATGAAGTTACAATAGAACAGGTGAATGATTTAAGTGTCTGTTTCATCTTTCTCCTCTGTGCGTCATGACACACTCACTCAATCTCGCTCGTCCGTCCGCTATGAGCTATTTCTCCCTATAAGGTTGTTCCAATTTGTAGTTATTAATAGAATAATCATCTAAAATTCCAAAATATAGGAAAACATGTAGTTATGCTGCTCTGTCCTGGATGATCAAACGTCATTGGTTTAGAGGGGTAAAGCGGTAATCGCAAAGTGAAAGTCCTTCGTTTTCTGTGGACTAAAAAGACAATTTGAACTGAACTTTCGTAGATATTGCATATTTTATTTGTTTGGGACTTTTTGTTCATTGTGAATTCATAGGGGGGTTAATTAAAAGGGATATTTTTGTTAGGGTAGCAGCGTACGGATCAACAACGGATGCGTTTCAGCACAGAGCCTTTATCAGCGCTTTGTTTGTCATCTATTTTCTTTTTGCGCTCGTGCTCTCTACAATGTTTTGAATTTGGACTGCAGTACCCATTTTAAAAACTATGTGTTAGAGTTAAATATTGTCCCTTTAACAGACATTAAAATAAAAATAAAAATAGCCAACCTTGTCGCTGATATAGAGGCATCAGTATTCATTCAGACTGTTTTGAAAACCAGACAAAAACTTCTCCCCACAGAAGCTTTTAATAAACAGACTTACTGTGTGCAGGTCCTGAATGCGAGTTCTAAGTCCTTCCACAACGTCATTCCTCTCCTCGTTGCTGCTGGGATATGGGTACAAGTGACAGTGATAGCTGCGGAGAACCAAATAAGTTATTCACACACACAACCAAGGCAAGAAAGAAAGAACACTTGTTACACATATATATCAACTCTTTGTTCTGCAGTCTTATTAAAAAAGAACTGTGGAATAATTACCAGTCACAGATCTTCTTCACTTTCTGGCCAATTTGATCTCCCCAGTAAGAGATTAGAAACACCACCTTTTTGGTTGGCTCATTCTGCAGGAAGGATGCAAGAAAAAGTCAATGATGAGACCAAAATAAATAACAAAGACAAGTGTTTCACATGGTTTCAAGTGATGCATCAAAAACTGGACACACCTTAAAGATGACCTGCAAATCTTTAAGGTCACATATTATGCAAAATACAATAAGCCAATCATCTCAATCTTTTGCCTGCTCCACTTTTCAGAAAATGTCTGCTCAAACAGGCCGTTTGGAGAGTCTCCCTTTGTGACATCACAAAGGGCAGTAGCCCCTCCCCCAGGTGGGTGACACTCCCACAGCTAGGTGTTTGTTCTGCCCTCTGAGTCTGCCTTCTCACCGTAAATAATAGGACATGGAGCGAGAAAGCCTCGAGTACACCCAAGCCCTTCCAGAGAGGGGGCGTGTTCAAACACAGCTCATTTACATATTTAAAGGTACAGACACAGAAACAGTCTGTTCTGAGCAGGGCTGAAATAGAGGGGTTTATAGACATGATCAAATACAGGATCAGGGTGGATTTAGAACAAGAAACTTCACACACATGTTTTAGGGAGCTCTGAGACTTATTTAAACTGATGAAGAGGAGGAGAATATGTGACCTTTAAAATCAACTGTATTTGAGGGTGAAAGTTAGTCAGTGTCATATAAACTCTGCCAGTAAATTTTCTTGATTTTCCGAGTATGAAATGACTGACATTCCCTAAGTGATCAGTCGCAGCCCTGCATGCCTGCCCTCTGGTCGAGCAGAGGAAATGGATAAGTGGATTAGCGCTGTCATTCAGTGTGAATGGATAAGATCACAGCACTCATGGGAACAGCAGGTTTCTAGATTTTTCTTTCCTCTTTTTTGAAAAGTTAACAAATACTCTTTTATACGTTGGCCTGTGATCTGTTTCAGGGAAGTGACCAAGCTTGTTTTGGTGAGATGAACACCATGCAGCATGTATAAATAACAAAGTGAGTTCATTTTATCTGTGACGCCAAACTGCTTTGACTATTATGACTGTCTTTCCATTTGTTATTATTAGTTTTTGGATAGCTGACAATATACAAAATACACAATGTGGTACACAACATTACAGAGGACAAAGGAAAATAGTTGCATTTCCTTCCTTTGTCCTCAGTTGTTTTTTTTTTTTATATTAAGAACTAAGTGCAACTATTGGTATCCAAAGCTGAACAAAAACATCTTTCTGTAGACGCAGAATTCACTTTTTTTATTCTAAAGAAACCTGAACATCACCGTGAGCGGAACTAATTAAACTAAATGTTTAAAATTAAACAGTGTAGTAATATCATTCATACATGGATATGATCCATTTGTATTATTTGCACAGTGATGTCCAGTTTTTGAGTTACATAAAGGTTGGACTTATGTGCATCTGCATTTGTGATCTTATTTTAGGAAATACGGCTCTAACATCAGTCCCAGTAAAGTCAGAAAATAAGATGAACATTATTAATCCCTGAGGAGGGAGGCTCATTTTCACTCTGTTGTTGAGACATGCCACACACGCACGCGCCCACACGCAGGAACAGGATCTTATGAACATGCATTAATAGAGAGAGCACCTCTTTAGTGCTCAGGAAGCAAACTGGCACCTCTCCAAAGACTTGCTTGATTACTGTTATTTTTTCCGTAATGGGTCTTGAACCGGTTACCAACTCAAGTCCCTACAGACTGAGCTACTCCCGCCCCCCCCCCCCCCATGTGCAAACACAAGCGTAGGTCTGATCTCCTCACAAACTTTCTTGAATGAGACTCAGAGTGAGTTATCAGAGTTGGTTAACAGTCAAATTAATCAAATTATCAAATTTAAATCGATTATGTTTTCCTCTTGTTGCACAGAGGTTGGATCCTACAGAGACGATAATTCCACTGAGGCAGTAAGACACAGACAATAAGTCATTCATGCTCGAGTCTCTCCCGCCTTCTCTGATGATAGAAGACATAACGAAAGTAATAATGAAAGTAATGTGACTGTAAGGGAGCACTCACATTAGTCCAACCAACTGGACTGTGGGGGTCAAACGTGTGCTTGTGCACGGTACAGATTGCCTAGTGTAAGTTCACCCTGACACAAACTTAAGAAAAAGATCATCTCTGAGAAACGTACTGTGCTGGGATCTTCCAGATACTCCTCCACCTCCGCATAGCTGAGTATCGTGTAGCCTTTACAAACTCTCCAAAGCATCCGCTCGAAGGCCTCGATCTTCGTCCTCTTGATGAGCCCCGAAATGAAACTGCAAGAGATCAAGAAGAATCATTTAAACCAGCATGAAATCACAACACGAGAAGAGGAGGTCACCAAGCCAGGGTTGTCAACAGTTTTATGTTTATTTTGAGGCTTTTTATGTTTTTATTGTAGAGACAGGAAAGTGGATAGAGTCAGAAATCAGAGAGAGAGAGAGAGAGAGAGAGAGAGAGAGAGGAGAATGAGATGCAGGAAAGAAGCCAAAAGTCGGATTGGAATCCGGACCACCCGCCTGGAGGACTATAGCCTCTGCACATGGGGCACTCACAATAACCACTAGGCTACCAGGGCCCCGGGTTGTCAACATTTTTTTTATACATTTTCAGTACCACCTGTTTTAAAACAATTCTATTTCAGATTTTTTAAATTATCAATAGTATTAAATTGAACCTAATATTAAAAAATTGTCAGTTCTTACGTCACATTTTTAACCAAAAGTTTCCAACAGCAGGAGAGAGATTGTTGGTGTCCCATTCACATTCACAGGTCAGCATAAAATATGTTGATGTCTCTTACAAACAGCAAGAGAGTAGAGGAGGGGACACTGTCTGCATTGTGCACTTACATTGGCAACTCATTTAGACAGTGAGCAGGAGGTTGTTAAATAAACAAAAAAAATAAAACCAATATTGGGTGTCTTTCTGTTTCTCTTGTGTTGTCGTGATTTCAAAACATGCATCAACATTACCATCATTTTTATTTTTAAAAGTATCATACTGAAGTTTTTAAATTCTGATAGCATGACCGCCCTTCACTAAACCTTTGATTTCCCTCTCTAATTTCAAAGCATCACTTGAATGACATCATGATACAACTCTCTTGACTTGTATTAATGAGCTTTGAGACAGTGTTTACCAAACCATCTGTAATGTTGCTTTTTTTAAATCACATTTACAATTTTAAAAAAGACAACTTCTTCTGGGAAGTCAAAAAAGAAAAGCTTTCATGTGAAATATAATAAAGTGATGTTGTCCTATTAAACTGTTGATTTGATATTCAAACTCTGCAGCTCACAGCTTCAAAATGTTCAAATGATTACCAGTGACAGACGATGGCTTTCATGGAGAAATGTAGTGAGGAGACTCAGTGTTTGCATGTATCGAAGTCGTCACCATTATGAGTGCATGTGAGGAATCTGGTAAGCATCCCAGTGACCATCATGAAGTCTGAAGTCACTTTGTGCTCAGCTGAACAGAAATCAAGCTGCCTGCGGTGGCTCTGATACTGCGACAGGTTCTCTATGCAGTGACGGCAGGAAATGTAAATTTGAGGTTAGCCGTCTTTCCTTTGAACTTTCACTTCACATTCAGTCAACAAAGACTCACATGCGACTTCAGCTCTGTTCCTTCTACAGAGTCTGAATTATTCCCCCACAGACTTTCTGAATATCTGAGGAATTGAAAAGTTAAACAATAAACTTCTGTGTGTGC
Source organism: Labrus bergylta (assembly GCF_963930695.1). Lineage (NCBI taxonomy): Eukaryota > Metazoa > Chordata > Actinopteri > Labriformes > Labridae > Labrus > Labrus bergylta. The sequence continues at coordinate 31,755,291 of NC_089196.1, forward strand.
AAAGTGTTGTTTGGCAAAGAGCCAGAGCTGCAGTGTGTGTGTGTGGGCTGTGAACTCAAAGTGTGTCAGTCAGTGAGGGAAGTGATGGCTGAAAGTGAGACCACAAGACACACAAAAAGATAAAAGATAGAAACAGAAGTGGACAGCTGAAGAGAGAGAGGAAACACTGGGAGTAGAGAGTAGGGGGTGACATGCAGCAAAGGGCCGAGGTCTGACCCCGACACCCACGGCTGCTGCAACAGGAACTATTGCCTCCGTACTAAGGGCCATGCCACAACCGCTAGGCCACCGCCACCCCCTTTTGAATCTCCTTAAAGCAGAAACTGTGCAACCAGTTTACTTTTTTTGTTGCATTCTCTTGTTGCCAATGTTGATGTGTGCTGAAGTGTGTGTAAGGAGACCACTGCATGTAAACATTGCTGTTCCTGCTGCTGCTTTGTTACCTGCACACCTGGTCAACACACACAGCACAAAAAGAGGGAGTCACAGGAGAGCAAGGGCAGGACTTTAGTGGAAGATTCACAGCTTTCTTTAACCATGAGTGAACGTGTGAAGGTGCATCTGGGCTCCTGCTGTGTTCAGTGTTTTTCATCATGCATGCTTCAGTTCAACCCAACTACGATTCAGTAAGAATAGTCTTAATCAGGACTCCCATCTCTACTCCTTTTGTTCTCTTTGTTTGCAGTCCTCACTTTCTGTACCTTCATTCTTATTTGCTCAGGTCTATTTACAAAGGTGGTAACTTTAATACTTAAGCCAACTGATATTTATATGAAGCTGTGACAGAGCTGTAAGTAGTGTGATCACCTGTCTCTCCATCTGTCTCTGATGTTTTCTCCTCTGCTTAAGAAACTCATGAGCCTCTTAAAAGTCCTCCTAACACTTTCTCACCTTCTTGAGGGCTGAGATACTTTGTCTTAACCATGATCTAGTCTTCACTTTCAGGGGAAATTCTTCAAAAGCAACACGATTCTAAGAATTTAACTAATGTGTCATCAGGAGCAACTCCTTGTACTTAGTAATCTTTGTGAATACGGCACCTGGTCTTTAGTCGGAGCTTTTTAAGATGATTGAATACTAATAAAGAGTTTAAAAGTATCACACCGCGTTCCCCCTTTTTTATAACGACCACCAGTTGGAAATGACTTCAAGTTACATTCATTGGGCGATTTTTGGGAGACAGACTGCCACTACACAATAGAAAGATGATGTAACTATTTCACTGTTATAACATTGTGAAAGCTGTAAAACTGGTCAACCATGACAGACTAATAAGGCTTTCACACTTGCAGAAAACTCCTGAAGAACTCCTGATATTCCCAGGAGGAGCTGTATGTGTGAACACAAACAGAAACATTTTCACTTCTGGAGTTTCTCCAGCCAGACCCCTAGTAGTTTTGATCTGATGTGAGAACACAGCAGGATATTCTCTGGAGAATTCAGCTTGAGCCAATAGGAGAGGGAGTGACGTTTATATATATTATTATTGCTGCACGTTGCATAGAATGTATGTAGTAAGCAGGTAGTATCACTGCAGACTCCTCACACCCCGGACACAAACTTTTCAAACTCCTCCCCTCTGGCAGGCGTTACAGATCACTGTACGCAAAAAACAACCCGTCATAAGAACACTTTCTTCTTCCCAGGCTGTCACTCTGATGAACGCTAAACAGTCACAGAGTGTCAGACCTGTCGCGGTGAAGTAACTCTAAACCGTCACTGTGAATATACATATCTGTATATATATATTATTTAATTTAAATGATAATATACGCACACTTATTTATATAAATACTGTAATTGACCCATCTATCACATAACTGCATTTTTACTTATCGTGTTACTTCAGCATCTTTTGCACTATTCACCACTGCACTGTTTCATATTTAGTCATGTAAATATTAGTCTGTTCTTATTAAGCTTATTGTTGATATTTAATGTTGTACCTGTACATGAGAGCAGAGTTCACTGAAGTTAAATTCCTTGTGTGTGTGTGTAAGCAAACCTGGACAATAAATCTGACTCTGATTCTGAAATGATCTAGATATTTTGAGGAGTGCATGTGTGAAGACGGCTTTAATAGTGTCTGTCGTCAACTCTAGATTACATGTAACTCTGTTTTGATAAGAGCTAACATGGCAAGCAAAAAAACTTCATCCCTCACCCCAGTTTGGCGCCGAGCCTCTGCATGCTGCTGTAGTCCATCATCGTGTCTTTTTCTAGGAAGGGAAACTCCTCGTACTGTACTTGGAGAGGCTCTCGCTAAAATGAAAGACAGAATACAGAAGAAGGTAAAGAAGAAAAATCAAGAAGCTAAGAACATATTCTATTGTAAAACGTTTGCACTTACCTCGGCCGGCCTCTGTACAAAGTTGCGTGTGATGCGCAGCATGTGTGTGTACTCAGTCAGCTCCAGCAGATTCCTCTGCAGCTTCTCTTTATTCCTGGTGACTTCTCCTAACTCCACTTCAAGCCTCTGCAGCTGCTCCTGTGAACACACACACACAGACATCCAGCGATATAATAAGCATACTAAATCGATTACTATAAGGCTATAACATTTAAAAAAAAACATCTAAAAAATGTTCAGACTAAAGCAGGTTGATGATTCATGTTTGTACAGAGAGAAAATACTCCAATAAATTACATTCATTGAACGCGCGCAGTATGTAAATTTGGCCACCAGGGCGGCTTTCAATCAAAACAATTGAAATCCATCCCAGATGAAAACTGAACTCCCAGTGGACCGTAGTCAAGACGAACGGACGAAACAGATCCGAGGAAGAGAAGACATTTACAGACGAGCTAATGTATCCGAGAATAATTTACATGACGGTTTTATCACAGCAGCACAAACAGCAACAGTCCAGCAGCATTTCCCGCTTTATGCAGCGGGCTTCCATGTTACACCCGTTGTTTCCATGGCAACAATAAACATGTCGTTTTCTGTCATTGCAGTGGCCACCACACACATACGGGGCGTTACAACTATAAAACGAAGGATTTCTCTGGCTCTGATAACTGTTGGACATATGAGAAATAATTTAAGTACTCAAGAGCAAATATATATAAGATAGGTTTTAGTCCATTTTTAATTCCATCCATAATCTATTATCTTTACCGCTTTTCCCGTTCAGGGTCGCGGGGGGGGGGGGGGGGGGGGGGGGGGGGGCTGGATTGGGGTGAGAGGCAGGGTACACCCTGGACTCAATCACAGGGCTGACATATAGAGACAGATAACCAGCCACACTCACAATCACACCGACGGGCAATTCAGAGTCACTAATTAACCCAACGAGCATGTCTTTGTCTTTGGACTGTGGGAGGAAGCCGGAGTACGGGGGAGAACATGTAAACTCCACACAGAGAGGCTCCTGTCTGACCAGGATTCAAACCAGGAACCTCCTTGCTGTGAGGCTAACCACTGAACCACCTTGCAGCCCCTCAGTTTTAAACTAATTTAGATATTTTAGTGTGAAAACGTTTACAGATTACACCTTTAAGGCGTAGTGATATAAAGTCGACACAGGTTTAAAGGCTTTATATGTGATTTTTTGATCCAGCAGATGTCGCCCTTGAGCTCCAGCATGAAACCAAAACAACTCGCGCTGCATTGTTGTGTTAGCATGCTAATGCTAGCGATCTTTATTATGCTGGTATCTTCACACTGCATGTAAATTTACCTGAAATGAGCGTGATCTAGAAACACAGTTAAGCAGTGAGTACAGTATGTTATTCTTCTTTTCTCTAGTCCCTCAATTAAACAACTTTTATACACGAGGGGAGGAGTCAGCCGGCCGTCCTGACGATGTAAACAAACTGAAGATAGGACTCTGAAAACTCTGAAAACATCACAGACAGTGGGACTCGGGTGTTACACCCATTGTAGACAGTCATGACTCACAGAGTTATTTTCAGAGGATATACTTGATTTATATTTAAGTGTGAAAAATCACATAGAAAGACTTTAAAAGAAACTGTCCAGGTAAACCAGCATCAACATACAACATGAAACACATGATAGATATTGACGTTACTAACCATTATAGTCATGACATGCTTTGGTAAAGGAGCCACAGGGTTCACGTCTCCCTCAGGCAGAGAGATGTCGGCTTTCTTCACTTCCCTCAGAAGGTATCCTGATTTTAAAAAAAAAGGGGTCATCATTTTAAAGACATTAAAAGCAGTTTTTAAAATAAGTCTAAAAGTTTCTAAGAACAGTGAGCAGCAGGCTTTCAGCGGTGTGTTATTCTCCTCTCTTAATCTAATAATAAAAAACTAAGCTAAAACTTCAGTTAACTAAGCGTGGCATTTGACTTTAACTAAATCTACAACCAGCTGACATTTCTAATGACTTTATGTTCAGGGGTTTTCAATTCAGTGAAGTGAGATCACCGGCTCTGCTTTAATGTGCCCCAGTCGAAGCTTTATCTTCATCCTGTCAGAGACTAGAAGAATTGCAATGAATTGAACTTCCTGTCCAAAGTTTTTCTTTATCTAGAGCTCGATAAAAAAAAATGCATGAAGCCTTACGGGGAAGCAGTACAGCAAAGTTAAAGACATTTTCCTGGGAGCTGCTGAGCTCTCGTAGGTTCCTCTGGATTGTTGGTGGGGACGGCCTGCTGCTATGGAGCGCCCCCCACCCCCCCTCCCTGCCCCTGTTTGTCCCTATCCTTCTTCCAGCATCTCCCTCTATATTCCATTCATGAGTCTTAAAAGGAAGTGTTTTCCTCTCCTCTGTAACTTTGCTAAATGTTGCTTGGCGCTCATGATGGATTAACGTTGGCTCTTTGTAACATAACGAGTAAGGTCATCTATCTGCTCTTTGGTAAAATGTATTGAGAAAACATTTGTTATGAATTTGCTCTATACGAATAAAGATTGATTGATTGGTCGACTTCCTTACCGAGGATCCGCTCCATTTCTTCACATTTTTTGATCTCGTTGACGTGTTTCCGTTGGAAAGCGTTCACAGT
>NC_089196.1:31765266-31807766 GCF_963930695.1 Labrus bergylta
AAAATGCTTCACTTCAGTATTTACATTCCCACAAATAAATAACAAACATCATTAAGGTTTAGAGAGGCTTAGAGAGGGGATCAGCTCCACGCTTGACGAAGTTGTCTCCATGGCGTCCCAAGAATCGAGGCCGTGATAAAGAAGAAAACCAAGATAAGGCCCTTCGCCAGTGACTGGGAATACGGCTCACCTGTGGAGGACAAATCAAAAAGAAGTCAGTAGCTGTCATTTTAAAATACCTGTGCTTTTGTTTTTAGCTTTGATTGATTAAGTGGAACATTTCAAAGGAATGGATACATTTCCACCTGTGTAATACTTGGTGATGGGGAAGGCGAGCTCGGGCCAACACACGTCATTCCTGTTACAGTCATACTCTGTGAAGTTAATCTGAAACCTGTTTGGGAGAAGGTGGAGTCAAAAACAAAAAAAAAGGATCAAAGGTTAGAATCAGTCAGGCAGCTCGTACATGAAGTCATTCACGAGGGTGGACTTGCTGTTTGAGGATGCACCTGGTTTTTGGGGGTCCTGTGTTGATGGGGATGTCTATAAAGGTGACTGAGGAGGTGATGGGGAACAACTGCGTCTTCAAAGGGTCCACACATGGAGAGATATCCCCTCCTCCGCAATCCAGTGTCCAGGACGATAGGCTTAAACTTAAAATGACCAAAAGTGTTTTCTATAATTAATCACAATCAGGTACAACATTTGTAGAGAAATATGGAGACTTCAAAAACGCAACAGCACCTCCTTAATGGAGAAAACTATTTAAACGTCATAACTGAAACAAGGATGCACACCTGACTTGCAAATCAAGGATATCTCTTTGTGGTGTGCCGTCTACCATGCCTGTGATAAGACTCCAAACTTGTACGTGCTGGTGGGAGGGAATCCTGTTGCACGAACCCGGGCTGTCTTCCATTGTTGTGTTCGAGTTCACTGTCACAACTGGAAATTAAATATTGTCACATTCAGTTAGTAAAAAAGAAAGAAAAGACTTTATAGTGAAGTGAAGTGCAGAAATAAAACTTTGCATGAGTTCTTTTTGTGCATCATTTACTTACAGCTTATATTCAGCCAGTCTGTCAACAGGAGAGGATCAGGGTTTCCACTCCTGGCTACATATGTGGCTGAGACCAAAGCTGCCTGAAGAGAAGAAACAGTCTCTCTAAAGGAGAAAAGAAGCATTACATTTTAACCTCAGCACATATACATTAACAGCATTTCCACAGATGCAGTTCCTTTAAAAAATTCTCAGTTTTCAGGAAGAGCTGCAAGTGTGAGCTCAATTTTTTCTCCCCAAGTGTTTCCTGCCAAACTTGCTGCAAGCGAGCAGGCGGGGATGATGACATTTAAATCATCCAACTGGTGAGAGATTGTTGCTATCGCCGTGCACGTATAGTGAGGCTGCTTCATCATATCCTTTACCGCACGACAGTTTGTTCATTTACCACTGAAGATATACTTTACCAATCCTGCGAGGGGAAATTCTATTTTACACTCTGTTATCGAGTCATGCTACACACACAGAGGCTGCAATACAGACACATGCACAAACAGCCTCTCCAGTTAACAGACCAATTTCCAGATTTGGTACTTGAATCGGTGACCCTCCGGTTCCCAACCCAAGTCCCTACACACTGAGCTACTGCCGCCCTTATATAAAGGTTATAAACTTTCATTATAGCGTCGGATGCTGTTGCCTCGTCCACCATTACTGCCTTATGTCCTTTTTTGTGTCATGTTCTGCCTCCTCCCACCCTTTTATCCAACAGTGAAATCTCCCGTTTAGAGGGTAATACATGAACAGGAAAGTCAGGAAGAGTTCAGGGCAGCCTGTCCTGAAATGTTGCATCTGTGAAAAAAGGCTTAAGAGGAATATCAAACATGAACACATGCTGAGCTACTGACCTCAGGAGATCACACTCAGTCAGATTCTGCCGGCTCACAGGTAGCAAACATCCTGATGTGGAATTCTCTCCAAACAGAACCGGTTTCTTCTCCGCAGTGGAACACAGTCCATCGCTTACTGTAAGCCGGAGGAAAACAGCGCTGTGACTTTTATCCTACTTGTACATGCAGTAAGCTGAAATTCAACAGAATGCCTAAACTGGTTTACCTGGTTTCCAAAGACTGATTGACATTCTTTGGATTGAGCCTGTAGTGTTTTCCAGCAAGTCCACAACTCCAGCAATGACGGGTCTTCCCACCTGATAACCTGACATGTCAAATGATGGTGAGCTGTTTTATTGACAGGTTCTTTGATTGTTTTGTGTTTTCTCTTGCTCTCACCTGGGTTCCCTGAATTGGCCTCACCCGGGAATTCTCCATTTAGGAACTCAGCAGAATATCTTGTCGTTAAAGTCACTTTTCAGGAGACAGAACAGAAATAGATTAGCCCAAACGTTCTTTCAACTATAACTAGTAAAAAGCCAAATCAGGTTGACTCAAGTATAAATGACACTTACCACTTCTGTTTAATGTGATGGTACCAACAGTGTGCGTCAACGTGATGTCTGTGATGCCGTTTTCTTTCCAGTAGAATTTGTAATCCAGGGCTAAGGTCACATTCTCACATTCCAGACTCTGATCTTTAGATATCAAACACATTAAGGTTTACTCTCAGTAGTTCAAGTTGTTTTTTAGAAGTAATGCTGTTGTACTATAGACATACCTGAAGAGGCAACAGCATGTGTGCTGGAAATAAACGGACTCAAGTCAGCGGCCACTTCTTCAGTAACATCCACCATAACATCGCCTGCAATGCATCCACAAAAAAAAAAAATCAAACACAGTTAGTCAAAGAGCTCCAACGCATGTCTAATCATAAAAAAAGTATATGTGCAGGTAAAACAAACCTCCTTGGCCATTCTTCACTTGAATCCTCAAATCCTCAGGTAGTGTTTGTAATGGAGCTCCAGTTGGACAGGATTGTAGCGGAGTTACACACTCGACTGCAAAGTTGTTCAAAAATGCTACAGGAGCATTGTTTACACAACGCCCGAGCACCATCTGTGGAATAAAACATATAAAAATCATTATTTATCAGAGTTTTTACAACACACACACAAAAGCAACCTGTAATGATTAGACTGTCTTTAAAACAGGACTCACCCGGGGGATAGTGAAGAACTGCTCCGTCATTGTGAAAATTGGACTTCCTTGAATATATTCAATGACTGGTACTGGAGCTGACATGGGAGGCATTTGGAAGGATGGAGCAGGCTCAGACAGGCTAGACGAGTTCAAGGGCAGAAGATAATTAAAGTGAATGTCAAACATAAAGAAACAATTGAATTCAATAAATCAACAATATATATTCCAGGATTTCTCAACCTCTGGGCGTCGACCCCACGTGTTGATCAATAACAGATATATTGTAGAGTAAAAAAGAATAGAATAGAATCAGCTTTATTGGTCATGTATGCTTACACACACACACAGAATTTGTCTTCAGTAACTTTGCTCTCAATGTACAAAGTTAAAAATTAAACATAATATAAGCAAAAAAAACACTTATATATACAAGGATAAATAAGACAATAGTGCAGTGGTGAGTAGTGCAAAAAAAATGCTGATATGATAATGATAATAAATATATAGTTATGTACCGGATGGTTAATATATATGAGGTAGAGTTATTGTGTTTTAAAATATATTGTGGCCAATCAGAAACTTGCAGAGTCTCCGTCTGTCATCCATTGTGCAGAAATGTCATTCCAGCCTCTCGTCCTCCGTCCACAATAAAATACACCTAAAAGCTTAAATGTGGTTTTGAGAACCATTTTTGTGTTCTCTGTTGTAATTCCTTGTTGTCCCAGTAGGTGGCATACTCACTATGGTGAAGGTACAAGTAGAGGAAGGACACACAGGTTTTTGACCGCCGTTGTTGAGTGTACTGTGGACTGAACATTTAGCCTGTTTTTTGTTTGCATTCAAGTTATTTCAGATAAATGTATAGAGACAAACAGAGGCTTTTTTTTTTAAATAAACGATTTCAAATTAAACCTGCATCAATTATGAAAGTACATTAGGCTATCGGCCCCTCATTGGCTCATAGGTTATGATTTTGATTATGTGTTTGGGATGTCTGTGGTCGCCAGAGTTTTGTGAATCAAAGTGGTGTCACAACCCCATAAAAGGTTGGGAACCACGGATATAGTAAATAGTTTCTCACATTGTGTCTCCCAGGTAAAAGAGCCCGAGGTAAGGGTTGTTTTCAGGCGGAGAATTGACACATAAAAATGGAAACCAGTCTGGGGAGTTGTCAGAGGACTGCACAGAGCACTGATAGTCTGGATCAGTAATCATCTGTCCACCAAAAGGTCCAGGAAGACAGTGAGACGCAAACAGCTCCAGATCTTCACTGGAACACTCCTGTGTGGAAAGAAGAACAAACACCTTCCTCAACTGTTTCCTTCTTAAAGAACGTCTTAATATAACAGATGTAAATACCTTGTCACAGCAGCAGCGTACATCACATGCTCTGAATGTGAGGTCACAGGGACACGAGCCCAGGGGTTGGTACACTTGGTTAGGAATGACCGTGTTATTATCTGAAACAGGAAAGAGAATTATATTTACGAGTGACATTTACATGAAGGCTGTTTCAGGTGTGATGTGAGTTTCATTTGAGGTACCAGATGCAGCATCAGCAGGGAGCAGCAGGGCATGTATCCTGGCCTGGATCAGCAGTGATGCCTGAGGTTTGCTGCCGACACACGCAGACACCTGCAGGGTCTCCAGGACACACAGCGGCGTTGGACAGCAGTCTGTTTCTGTGTCATTCTCCCCACACAAGCTCAGACTTCTGTCCAGTCTCAGCTCAATCTGAACTGCAGTCTAAGGCAACACAGGAAAGGTAGATTATTTATTTTTTTAGGTAAATTATTGGGAAAATAAGTTTGGATCTACGTGAGATGAAAAATATGACCTTCACATAAGCCAGTGGAGATCATCAAAAAGGTTCATATGAGTCTACAGGAACAAACAAGCCTGAGCAGAATCAAGATTCAGCTAACTTCTCTAACTCTCTGCTAATTGTGTGATTTCACACAAAGCATCAGAGAAACCACATTGTGCCAAACGTACCCTGCTGTATAACATGCACAACTCCACATACACATGAATGTTACTTTCAAGTAAACGTGCTGGAAAAGAGACGTGCACATTTACTATTTTTCGGGGCCGCTGGCCTCCAAGATTGTGCAGCCGTGTGCGGATTTAAACTCTCCTGTGAGTACAGTGATGTCTCCACTTCATTCACAGCCTCTCTCCCTGCCCAGTTGAAGCCCCTTTTACACCTCACAGCCGCTCTCTTGGCTCTCACTACATCCAACTGTCCTGAGATTCATTATGCCATTTGACTTTGAGTATCTCCTAAACCTAGAGAGCCGTTTTCTCAAAATGTTTTTCACACTTTGACAAACCTTGATCAATGATCGTAACTTTAACTCAAGTTATCTGGATCACTTGGTTATTAATTGTGTAATAAAAATGATATAAACTTAACAGCAGATTTTTTTTTTCGACATACTTTATGAATCCTGAGTGGAAGTTATTTTTTTACACTCTGTTATTGAGAGACATGCTTCACACACACAATGCTCAAACATGCATTAATGGAGAGATGTCAGAGTGGGGATTCTGCACAGGAAGCGCGCCAGCTGTTGAGGGTGCGGGGCCTTGCTCAAGGGCAGCTCAGGAAGTGACCTGGCACCTCCCCAGCAACAAGACCAACTTCCAAACTTTGTACCACACCGGCACTTCAGCCAGCGACGCTCTGGTTCCAACCCAGGTCCCTACAGACTAAGCTACTGCCCCCCCTAACTTGAGCATTCTCAATACTCACTGTATGATGTGCTTCTTACCTTTCCCACCTGCTCCGTTGTGAGCACCCATTGTGTTTCATCGGATACACATGATGGCAGACCAATGCTTCCTGTGAGAGAAAAACAAACCTTAACAAACTATTTCAGAAATTACAACAAAATAAAACTCAATCTTGGCCACATTTCTGCTTTTCATCCCTTGTTTTCGGAGCCTGGTATACTCCTCTTGACAATGATTTCTGGACAACTTTCCTCTGTGAAAGTAAAAAAGTAAAGTAAAAAAAAAAAAAGGGCAAGGGCAAACTCTTCTTCACAGCACCCTGCAGGTTTGACAGCAATCAACACATGGTGACAGCACAGAGAGAAACAACAGTTTACACTACACTGTACAGATTGAAAAGGGTGTGTGTGGTTTCTGAGGCTACGTGATGTCTTTTTAGTTCTGTCTTCCAGCTGATTATTGGATCCTGCTCCTGTCCCATTAATAACTCCCTACATGAAATCACCCTGGCCTTGACACTCAACAAGTGCAGCACTACTCGTTAACTATCCAAGATATGGCAGTACTGGTACAGTTGCATCGTCTGAGGGCATTGTTTGTATTTATTTAGTGATTTTATTCCATGCATTGTATTTTTCTAGATTTATTTTGGCAGGACAGCGAGAGAGAGAGAGAGAGAGAGAGAGAGAGAGTAGAGAATGAGCCTCTGTACATGGGGCGCACAAACCCTAGGCCACCAGCACCCCCATACATTGAATTTATGTTGTGTGTTTTTCTAATGTTTTGTTTTTATATCTCGTGTATTGTCTTATCTGGTCCCTGAGTCTGTAATACAGAGAGGAGGACTCTGAACAAACTGTTATCCATTATGGATAATCCTGATCACCCTCTGCACTCCCTACTGGACAAACAACAGAGCAGCTTCTCCAACAGACTGATCCAACTCCGCTGTCACAAGGACAGATACAATCTTTCCTACCGAAGGCCATAACTCTGCACAACAGCTCACCTCATGCGAGCAGAGAACTGTCGTCATGATAATATCTGTCTCTCCATACTGTCATCTGTTCTGCACATGTTACATTTACAAATTATCCCTGCTCTCATGTTCACTTCATTTGTCTGTCTACTCTCCATTATATTGAATAGTTTCTGCTGATAATATGTCTACACTCCTGCACTTTAACTTATGTCAATACTGTCCATTTACTACTCTGTTTTTACACATTTACATTTAATCTTTCATATTTAAGACTAGTAATGCAAAATTAAATCCTGGTTGTATATATTCTCATTCTTAGTTTTGATATTTTTACTACTTATTTACTTTGTATTTAATATTATATTGTGTTTAAATTTGCTAATATTGTGTTTTTTACTCATATTGTGTGTTTGGACAACCTGCTGCTGTAACGACACAATTTCCCAGTTTAGGATCAATAAAGTAATTCTATTCTATTCTATTCTATTGTCTCCTCTCCTCTCCTATTATCTCCCCTCCTCTCCTCTTCTATTATCTCCTCTCCTCTCCTCTCCTCTCCTCTTCTCTCCTCTCCTCTCCTCTCCTATTCTCTCCTCTTCTCTCCTCTTCTCTTCTCTCCTCTCCTATTCTCTCCTCTTCTCTCCTCTCCTATTCTCTCCTCTTCTCTCCTCTCCTCTTCTCTCCTCTCCTCTCCTCTCCTATTCTCTCCTCTCCTCTCCTCTTCTCTCCTCTCCTCTCCTATTCTCTCCTCTTCTCTCCTCTCCTCTCCTCTCCTCTTCTCTCCTCTCCTCTCCTCTCCTCTCCGAGTCTGTAATACACTTTTAATACCATGAGAAGCATCATGACACCTTCACCTGTGGTATTAGAGGGGGAGACTGTCCTCACATACACAGAGATGTCCGCCGTGTTTCCGAGCAGCACCGCAGAGACTGAAGGTCCAGTTGTTGAGAGAAACGACGGCTGGAAAACTATTCAACAACAACATCAACATTTCAGCACCATCAAACTTTAAATACATAGATAACTCAGCTGACACGACCGGCTAGCTCGTTAGCATTAGCTATGACTGCTTAAGGGTAGCTATTTAAAGTTAAACTGGTATAATAAGTTCTGTAAAGGTCTTACCAACTGTGTTCTGAGTGGCAGCCGGAGACATACACAATAAAAACCACGTTACATGATGAGAAACTAAGTTGAAAACGATCATTTCAACCGCGTTAGCCATTTGTTTCGCTTCAGTTTAGGAGGGCGACATATTCTTAAACCGTTGTGATGGCAACGCAGACTTCTTACTCTGCGACCAGCGTGAAACCGACGTGTGGGAGAGAGGCCTCTAGTGGCCGGGAGTGGTAACTGCAAGTACGGTTTATTTTTTATTATTATTACATTCTTTATCCCTAAGGGGGAATTCTGGTTTACACTCTGTTATTGAGAGACTTGCTTCTTACACACATGGGCCCGAAATACACAAACAGGACCTGTGGACATGCTGTAACAGAGAGATGTCAGAGTGGGGGTCTGCACAGCGCCTGGCTCAAGGGCTCCTCAGCAGTACTCGGGAAATGACCTGGCACTTCTCCAGATACCAGACTAACTTTTTAATACTCTTCCAAGAATGTTAAATTCTTACCAGTATATATATTTTTTGATCCTTTAACCACTTGTTTCTATTTCTTTTCCTGCTCTTACCTTCTTATTGCTGTTCTCTTTTTATTTACTTTTAGCTCTTTTAGTTTCTTACATCTTTTTAAATCTTTGGTTCCTCTTGGCCTCGTGTTGTTGGGTTCTTGTGATGGTTCTTATGATGGTTCTTATGATGGTTCTTGTGATGGTTCTTATGATGGTTCTTGTGATGGTTCTTGTGATGGTTCTTATGATGGTTCTTATGATGGTTCTTGTGATGGTTCTTATGATGGTTCTTGTGATGGTTCTTATGATGGTTCTTGTGATGGTTCTTATGATGGTTCTTGTGTTGCCTGGGTTCTTGTGATGGTTCTTGTGATGGTTCTTGTGATGGTTCTTATGATGGTTCTTGTGATGGTTCTTGTGATGGTTGTTGTGATGGTTCTTGTGTTTCCTGGGTTCTTATGATGGTTCTTGTGATGGTTCTTATGATGGTTCTTATGATGGTTCTTATGATGGTTCTTGTGATGGTTCTTATGATGGTTCTTATGATGGTTCTTGTGATGGTTCTTGTGATGGTTCTTGTGTTTCCTGGGTTCTTATGATGGTTCTTGTGATGGTTCTTGTGATGGTTCTTATGATGGTTCTTGTGATGGTCCTTATGATGGTTCTTGTGATGGTTGTTGTGATGGTTCTTGTGTTTCCTGGGTTCTTATGATGGTTCTTATGATGGTTCTTGTGATGGTTGTTGTGATGGTTCTTGTGTTTCCTGGGTTCTTATGATGGTTCTTATGATGGTTCTTATGATGGTTCTTATGATGGTTCTTGTGATGGTTCTTATGATGGTTCTTATGATGGTTCTTGTGATGGTTCTTGTGATGGTTCTTATGATGGTTCTTATGATGGTTCTTATGATGGTTCTTGTGATGGTTCTTGTGATGGTTGTTGTGATGGTTCTTGTGTTTCCTGGGTTCTTATGATGGTTCTTATGATGGTTCTTGTGATGGTTCTTATGATGGTTCTTGTGATGGTTCTTATGATGGTTCTTGTGATGGTTCTTATGATGGTTCTTATGATGGTTCTTGTGATGGTTCTTGTGATGGTTCTTATGATGGTTCTTATGATGGTTCTTATGATGGTTCTTGTGATGGTTCTTATGATGGTTCTTATGATGGTTCTTGTGATGGTTCTTGTGATGGTTCTTATGATGGTTCTTATGATGGTTCTTGTGATGGTTCTTGTGATGGTTCTTTATGATGGCTCTTCTGATGGTTCTTGTGATGTTCTGGTTATATATGTCTGTTGGGTATCGTGCACTTTGGGTTCTTTTCTGTTGAATTGTATTTAATTATTTTTAGTATTTTACATTTGTTATCTTCTTGTTTTTGTTTATGTTCTTCTGTGTTTGGTTTAGTTTGTTCTTGTTTTTGTTTATGTTCTTCTGTGTTTGGTTTAGTTTGTTCTTGTTGTTGTTTATGTTCTTCTGTGTTTGGTTTAGTTTGTTCTTGTTGTTGTTTATGTTCTTCTGTGTTTGGTTTAGTTTGTTCTTGTTTTTGTTTATGTTCTTCTGTGTTTGGTTTAGTTTGTTCTTGTTTTTGTTTATGTTCTTCTGTGTTTGGTTTAGTTTGTTCTTGTTTTTGTTTATGTTCTTCTGTGTTTGGTTTAGTTTGTTCTTGTTGTTGTTTATTTTCTTCTGTGTTTGCTTTAGTTTGTTCTTGTTTTTGTTTATGTTCTTCTGTGTTTGGTTTAGTTTGTTCTTGTTTTTGTTTATGTTCTTCTGTGTTTGCTTTAGTTTGTTCTTGTTTTTGCTGTTTGTCAAAGCACTTGTGTTTTAAACCTGTGTTTTTAAAAGCTGCTATATAAATAAAGTTATTATTATTATTATTATTATTATCATTATTAACAATTATTTCATTGTAGGGATTTAATTAATTAAACTAATTAGAATGTATTTAGATAAAACGTAATGTGTTTACCTATTTTTTTCTGCATCTTAATCATGTTTTTTTCATTTAGTGATATTTTATCAGTATTTAGGTGGAGCCTCTAAATAAGCTCTTGGAGTTTTCTGCCTCTTCCTGCTCTATTTGTTGTCTATTTTGTTAATTGGGTAAATATATACCTGTTTTAAATAGTAATGATAATTAAATACTACTAATAATGATTCTCACATTAAATACATTTCGATACAAATATAAAAAAAAACATAAAAATGTAAAAATAAAACGTTTGAAAATCTGCCGCTAGATGGCAGCATATCACAAAAACTGAATGACAACGACTGGTAAAGAGTAGCAGAAGAAGAAGTACGTCCTGTGGGCCAGCGTGCTGCCGGTGTCTGTGTCAACACCTGAAGTGTGATCAGTGGAGTTACCTGAACATGTTGTCGTTTGAAGAGCTCGTGACTCGTTTCCAGGGCTGCGTGATCGCCGAGGATCAAACACCTGAACAGGTCTCCCAAACACTCCGGCTGTTCACTGATAAACTGTCTGAAGCCTCCAGGTTGGTGCCTTTACCCTCAGCATGTCCTGTAAACACTCACACTGTATTTATAATACTGTAAGGTGACTGCATGCACAGGAACACTGTGAAAAGGTGCAAGGAGCGCTGTTTAGAGGAGGCTGTGCAGCTGCTGAGACACATCTCAGAGGAGCAGCTTCACCTGTTGGAGGAGGAGAGTCACCTCCTGCTTCTGGTCAGACTGCTGCTCTCCCTGCAGCTGCAGATGGTCAACATCTCCACAGCCTGTCGTAAAGTGGACCAGGTGAGGCCTCACAGCATGTCTGCTTTCTGCACACCCCTTTAAAACACAAAGGGCATTCTCTCAAAACTTGATGTTTGTTTGACAGATGTTGCAGCAGTTGTCGAAGGTGAACCTCAGCGTTGTTTTAGGAGAAACGCAGCTCTGCTTACAGAGAATAATCCACGCTGAGCAGGTAAAGAGCTCTTACATCTCTTTGATTTCTGATTTATTTTTGCACAAAGGCTCTACAGATAATGTGTCTTCTTTCCAGATGTTGTCTTTGGAGGATCTGCAGAGAGGTCGGTACCAGCTGAAGTTGATGTTTTGATATTATAAGTTGTGTATGGATAAGACCTAAAGGAGACACTTATATTAGACAGACTGAATAAGGAATAAAAACACGAGAATGATGAGTCAAATAAAAGATCTGTGGCGCTGAAAGGATAAGATCATTAAGGATCATTCTGTTCATCAAAACGGATACACAAGAGCTTTTGAATCGATTTGACAAATATATATTATATATATATATACTGCCATACTCTTTTTATCAATGCCAGTGTTATATCAAATAGTGCTACTTATCGAGATGTGCTACCACAAGGAGCATTATTTGATAGATGCTTTTCTTCTATTGCTATATGCTTCCTCTAATATCTTAAACGTTTTATTATGGAGTATCAAAAACATGCTTCCAGTTTCCTTAAAGTAAATGCAATGAGTCGTGGTGTTTTAAAGTGATTCTGTTCTGTATTTGATGTGAGATTTTTTGTCCATTGAGATACACTTCCCCTGAAATCTTCAGTAATAGATTCACCTACACTCTGACAAAGCACACAGAGTGAGTAGGGAGTTCATGTCATGTTATTTTGTTCTGGTTGCATCATTTGAGAGGGGATCTGGAAAGTGTCTGCTATTGTTTTACTCTATTGAAGCATTTTTTCGACAAGGCAGCACATCTGGACAGAACACCAGGAACACAGGCTGCACATCTGGTGTGATGCATGTTGTTATATGATCTATATGACCCTCTCTTATTTTAAATGAAAAGCTTTAAAAGGCGTCTTTTTTTTGTAAGATAATTTCAGTGTCACTGTTTATAAAGAAAACTATGAATTGTTTTTTTTAGAAGCCATTGGTGGTGATTTTTGTTACATCCCTATCATGTGTACATTTCTTAATGAACCTTTATAAACAGTAACTCTTTCCTAGCCTGTATGTTCCTGGAGGACAGCACTGTTGGCCGTGAGGTTTGCAGAGAGTCTCACCTGTCCTTGCTGAGTAAAGTGTCTCAGTTATTCCCTGCTGCGTTGCAACAAGAATCGCTGAGAGATGGACCGCTGTGCTACATCGCTGTCAAGGTACCTGAACAGCAGTACACTAAAGGAGACTGGTTATTGCATTCATTAGATTAGACTGGGTATACTGGGAATATTTTCCTTGAGCAACAGTGCAGAGAAGGCATTTCACATATGCACCCCTCGTGCGTGTGTGAACGAGCAGATCAGGAGGATTTCAGGGACAGTTCTTAAAACAAACATGACAGGGGGAGCCATAAAACACAACAAGTAGGGTGTAAGAATCTAGTTAAAAGAAAGAGATTCACAATACAGACTGGTTTGATGATCTTCTTTCACTGACCTGAGATCTGTCTCTGCAGATGTGTTTGCAGATATTCCAGCTGTTGTCCCGTGAAGTGGCTCCTCTGGTGTGGGACAAGAACCATGTTAGTCCTGATGTGCAGAAGATCCTGCAGGCTCTGATGGACATAGTACTCGGACAGGTATCTTATTGATTGATTTATTTCAGACCCTGTTTGTTACCTTTGTTGAGTCTCATCATGTCCCGTCTTGCAGTGCTGCAACAGAGACACTCGTCTTCTGGCGGGCACCGCTGTGGCCATGCTGATCAACACGGCACCAGAGAGCAGCGCAGGAGAAGCTGCAGCCTGGAGTCTGCTACAGCTCTCATACTCAGGTAGTTAAGCTCTCCCACCCTGCTGGGACATGAGCATGAGCAAATGCTGATTTCAAACGTTCTTTAGGGAATCTGCTCGTGTGGGTGACTTGGGAACAAATGAAGCCTGTGCAAGTTATTTCCATCTCTGTTGTTTTTCCCTCCCAAAACATCATGATGAATGTTTCTTGAGGCCATATTTGTTTTTCATCAGAGTCATGGTGTTGCTCCTCTGCTCCCAGTCTGTGGAACGCTCTCCCCGAGCAGCTGAGGGCTCCACAGTCTGCTGACGCTTTTAAAAGGGCCCTAAAAACCCACCATTTTAACAAAGCCTTCTGCTTGTGCTTTTAGTTTCATTAGTTGCTTAGTTGATGAAATTTGTATTTATTTTATTTTATTTTATTTTATTTTATTTTATTTTATTTATTTATTTATTATTTTTGTATTGTATTTTGTATTGTATCTTTTTGTCTTATTTAAGTTGTGTTTAATGCGGGTCTTGCAGTATTTTTGTGTTTTTATATGGAAGTGTAGGAGCCAATTCAGTGTGTGTATAGTGTGTGTTATGGTTTATATGTTTATTTATTTACTTAATTTGGACATGTAACAAAATGTAATGTCATGTAAACAAACGTGACAAGGTCGTCAAATGGAATTTCCAACAGTGCTTCTCTGTTACATGTTGATTGTTTTGATTGTTTTTTACTAACTGATGCGTCTGTGGAGGGAGGCTGCAGCACTTGAGTCCATGACAAGTTTCCCCAACGTGACAGTAAAGCGTGTTATATCCTTGTTCCATAAATGCGTCTAAATATCACCCTCTCCACTCACTGTGTCTCAGAGTCCTGGCTGCTGACTGTCGGTGCTCTGCAGGTTCAGTGCGGCCCTGCAGGGAGGGACGGAGTGGACAGGCTGGTCGTCTGCAGGGGCCTCCTGACCTGCTGTCGACCTCACGTCTTGCTCAGCTCGCACGAAGACGACGCTGAAGTAAATCCAGTCAAAAGCTCACATCACAGACATGCTCCTCTCTTCTTGTTCCTGTCTCTCACCTCGTCTCTGTTTTCAGACGTGTCTGCTGCTGACAGGTTTGTTCCCTCTGGTCTACGCTCTGTGTGAGGAGAAGCTGGATTGTCACTACTTCGCCTTTGAAGGTGAGTGATGATTGAATCATTTATGTTCTTAAAATGCAACATCGACTGACAACATTAGCTAGCTAGCTAAATCTGGTACAAAGCATCTCTTCTCTTCTGAGACTAATGTTTTTTTTGTACACTGTCCCTGATTCAAATAAACGATTAAACTAAACTAAATATGGAATAGGATATCTTAATGATCCGGTCACAAACCATCACAGGAACAACAGAAAGACATGATAATAAAATACAGGGGACAACTATTTATAAGTCTAATAGCAGTCAGGACAAAATCACTCTTAACTCTGGTCGTCCTGCATGTCCTGAGGATGAATTGTGGCGCCGGCTGATAAAAGAACATTCTTTGTTGAACTAGGGCCCTAAGTCTCTAGCGAGACTCTTGTCCTCTGTCGCCCCCTGGTGGTGCACCTTTAAGTAAAAGCTAAAGACCCCCAGTTCTGTATGTACACCCACACACTTAATGATATTGATGATAACGATGGTGATGATGATGATGATAGCATCTGGTCACTTCCTGTCAGCACCTGTGTGTCCAATCAGACTCAAAGCTGTTTGTTTGCACTAACTGATGTTGTTTCCTCTTTTTTAGATCCTTGTTTGTGTTGTTCTTACTCTCTCATGTTTGTCGCTTTGGATAAAAGCGTCTGCTAAGTGAACTGTAGAATTGTAACATCTTTCCGTTGTCATCTTATTCCACTGTCGTCTCAAGATGTTTGTACTGCTTCACAGCTTTGAACAGTCCATCATGTTGTCATGTTGTTTCAGTTTTGACACTTTGGCTGAAGAAGGTTAAAGAGTGTTTGGCTGATATCTGGAAGAAGACGGGCGTTCCTCTTCTGCCCGACGACAGCAGCCTGCAGCAGGAGCTCCTTCACATTATCTGGACCAACGCAGAAAGCCCAGTGAGTCAAAAATAACAACGTTATATTAACGCAGTTAAAAAAATGAAAAATACATTAAAGTTAAAGTTACATTCATTCACTCTGCTGTGCACTGACAGGTGGACGGTGTGGCAGAATCTGTGCGCAGTGCCTTCCCTCTCCTGCTCGACCTGTATGAGCTGGACTGTGAGCACTTCTGTGACACAGAGAAGAATCTGTATGTGACTCTTCTTCAGCGGATTATCAAACTGCCGTGGGAAGCCAAAGCCAAATATCACCGCCTGTGTGCACTGCTGCCGTATCTGGGGACGGACATGGTGAGGGTCAGGGTCCTGACAGAGTGCAACTCTGGAGAGAGAGAGAAATAAGGTGTGATGGATGCTTATAGTGTTGTAGTCTCGAGACCACATTTTGAAGGTCTCGTCTCGGTCTCAGACTGGGTGGACTCCGGATTTTGAATCAAGACCAGTAAGCTATTTTTTCTATTGTTTTTCCACGTCATAACTGTGATTAGAAGGAACCCCCCCCAAGACAAAAGAAAGGAAGGGAATAAAAAAGGTAACCTGGGCCATACATTATTCAAAATACACAAATCAGGGTTTTTCATTTGGCTTGACTCGGTCTGGATCCCTAAATGTCTTGGTCTCGGTCTGGTCTTGGTCTCGGAGCACTCTGGTCCCAGGTATGGCTCGGTCTCTGGTTAGTGTGGTCTTGACTACAACACTGTGCATATCCTCTAAGGATATTCACATTTTGAACAACTCATTTCAGGCCCTGGTGTAAGAATGTTGGAACTCTAATGTTGACATGTTTCTTTTATCATCAGGTGCTGGATCATTGTGCAGAAATACCCAGTCATCTCCTGAAGTGCCTGTCGACCAATCACCTGTCCCCGTGTGGATCAGACCTGTACAGGTGTCTGATCCAGCAGCAGAGGCGAGAGCTACATGACGGCTCACACTCCGAGCTGGATCTGGCCGATCGGTGGGCGGGGCGTTGGCGGTCCGTCCTCCACGAGGCTCTGACGTCTGATGTGACTCTTCTCCAGAACAACGGCTCCACACACCTGTTACCCTGCACCTTTCAGGTCTTCCCCTCCGCCGTGGATCCTCTCCTGGCCTCTCTGGACCCGTTCTCTCCCGGTCACCTCCACGCCTGGGCCTGCGTCCTCAGCTCGTACCGAGGCGTGACAGGAGGCTCTCCCTGGGCTCTGCAGGGGAGCTCGACCCTCCAGACCCTCCGGCTGGCTCTCGGCTCTGCGGATGACAAAGTCCGCCTCGCCGCTCTGAACCTCGTCTGCTGCAGCCCGAAGACTAGAGACGCTCCGAGCGCAGAGGAGATGGAAACGATGAGGAGGTTCATCCCTCACAATCTGAACTGTGAGTCCTCGCCTTTTCGCCAACACTTTCAGGCCGGGATTAAGAAGTTTCTGGTTCGTATCAGAGACGGCTGCTTGGCTCGCGTCAGAGGACAGAAGAAGAAAAAGAAAGGAGACGCAAACTACACCGAGAGAACAGATGACATACTGCAGCAGGGGATCGGTGAGATACCCCACTTTATCATTCTAGCTATCCTCCAATGTGATGGATACATATAGATATATAGAGAGATATATAGATGTAGATAGATAGATCTCCTGTTGGTTGCAGATCATTGAGTTTTTTTATGTACAGTGATAAAGTGACTAATGATTTCAAAGGATATAGACACTTGGGGTGCTTGTAACTTAGTGTGCACGCCCCCCCCCCTCGCTCAACCTGTGGCTCCTTAACCGCATGTCTTTCCCCACGCTCTCTGGGTTTTTGACTGTCTCTGAAATAAAACCCCAAAAATAAACCTTAAAAAAGAAATAGACTTACCGGTAATATCTTTAATTTAATGGAAAAGACTTTCACACATGCACTGCACTCCTGAAGAATTCCGGCCATTGTGAGTGTGGTGCATGTTTAAATCCCACGCAGGCATTTTCCTGCTCGCATTATGCTCATTATGAACTTTAGATAAAGTCTGAAACATTCACCCCAGTGAGCGGGCAGAGTGATGAGGTCACTTTGAACTATGGCTGCTTGATTATTATGATCGGGATTCATTTGATAGATACTGAGATCACGCTTATTAAATATGATTACTCAGTGATTTTACAATTTATGGATAACGTGATTATTTCAAACTTAAACACTTTGAAAAACAAGCAACTAATTAGTGAAAACAATATACTCAAATAATAAACATTAATAATAATCACTAAAAATAAATGAACCATGTTTCTGAGGTAGTGGTACCGTTGTTTTTATTGAAAGTTCAGTCTTTTTGAAGGTTGTCTTAGTCATCTTTCTATTTCCTGCTCATTAAAAAGCCGTCTCTTTGTCCTGCAGAGTTTGTGGAGTGGTTGGGTCAGCTTCCGTACTCTAACCTGGCACCAGGACTCAGCTACCAGAGGAAGAAGACTGCGTTACTCGTGCTGTCGGCCGTGCTGGAGACCTGCACAGACAGCTGGAGCCCCGACAAGAAGAAGGGACAACCTCCAGGTCAGACTGGACAAACAGCTCTTAGATAGATAAAGGCTAATGGTTTACAGCTCCGGAAGATCATCCACCTGGGGGGAGGGGTTACTGCCCTTTGTGATGTCACGAGGGGAAAATCTCCAAACGGCCTGTTTGAACACACAGTTTCTTGAAAAGTGGAGCAGGCAGAAGACGCTGAGGATGGAGTTTTCTCATCATTGGGGGGTTTGTTGACAGACTAGGGACACATGTTGGAGTTAGAGGAACATGGTGAAGTGGATTTTTCATGATATGTGACCTTTAAACAGTTGTAGTTTTCTTAAGAAACATTGGGAACTTTTCAGTATTTCAGTCTTTGTGCAATTTTTGTTAACTGAAAACAAGACATCCCCCAAATCTCCCGTGCTTAGGACTGAATTTTTTCTCTTTTAATTTTTCTTTGAATGATAATGAACCTCTTAAAATCGTTTTCACAGCCAACATGGGGTCTCTAATAAGCTGTGCGAGGCAGAGAGGATTGTGGGATTTCAGCTGCAGGACCAAACAGCTGGTCCTTATCGGCTGTTTAGAGGATTCAACCAACGAGGTAGAGCTGCCTCGACTCCGCTCGTGTTTCTTTCATGTGGTTACTAAATCGAACATTTTTCACAGAGTGGTAACGGGACAATCTTTTCTTTCTACAGATTCGGGAGCTCTCAGCTGGATTATTGTTGAGATTCTTCCCTCGCAGTTTCCCACGCGACATCGCTGCAGCGCTGCTCACGAGAACCAATCGGCTGCTGTGCAGCCCTCGGGTGCAGGAGGCTCAGACGGGAGCGCTAATGATGAAGGTCCTTCTTCACAAGTGAGCCGACTCCACACAAGGGTTTCCACGACACCAGAGAGTTTGAAACTTTGAGACGATACGAGTAAAATTCAAGTGATATCGATACATATTTCAAAACCACACAGACAGGAAAACACGTCCCTGACACTGTTGCAGCTGTCGGCCCTGTGTGGCTGTAAAAAAAAAAAAAGAGCACAACTAGAGACTAAACAACGGGGAAAACAAACACTGTGACGCGCTGTCAACATCACTCAAGTTATTCTTTAAACTTTTCTTCTTCCACAAACAAGAAAAAAAACTGATACCAGGTATGGGATTGTAAAAGCAGAGTGTGATCGCAGTGTGCTGTAGAGTGGTTTCACCCTCTCTCTCCTTCCAAACCAAACAAACACCATGTGAGCAGGTGACCAATAATAATAACAAGGACCGTGCACAATGAATAAAGCAGTAAACAGACCATGAAACAGAAGATACAGGTAACGTCTGTTTATGGCTCCTACAGGGCACGGAGTATTAAAAAGGTTCTTGTTTTTAACCACTAAAAAATTGCAAGAAAACTTGGTCTCACGGCACCAGATGTTGCCGATGTGTTTGTGTGATTTAGAGTCTGCTGTCACCTTCTCAAAGCTCTCTGGAGAATCATCAGTATTTACTGAAATGTAAATCTGAATGGACTCCAGCTGCTCTCATCTCTTTAGCATGTGTCAGTTTTGGGTTCAAAGATGTCTGAAGATCTGTCGTAGTACTTTTAGATACTTAAGATCATTATAACAACAGAGACTGTGTTGTTTTAATTTAGGTTGTATCAGAAAGTATCGACACTTTTGTCAACCTTACTCCCTACATACCCTCGTTCAGAATTATGGATGAACAGATAACATTTTGTGTAGATCACAGGAGCACCCAGAGGACTCCAGGCTGCACAGCGACACATCCGTCAGCAGGGGGCGTGACCCCGAGGCCTCCTGCATGATCCAATCCCTGGTGACGGAGCTGGAGGAACATTATCTGACAGCCAAAGCTGACATGATGCTCGCTGCCAAAACCAAGCCCATTCATGGTGACCACTACAGATGTTAAACATTTCTGCCTACAAGAAATGTTGTTCATCTCTTTTTTTTAAAATCCTGTCACTGATGATGTTCCAGGTGTGCTGAGCGCCCTCCAGAGGTGTTTGCTTGAAGCGACCGGCGGTGTTTTTGAAACAGTCGGCCACGGTCTGATCTTTAAGGTGCTGAGCGTGATGGAGAGAATCTCTCTGCTGCTGCTGGGCGTTCTGTACGGAGACCTGGACGCTTGTGCTACTGAAACAGGTAACCTAGCAACCAGTAGAAACACACTGTGAACCCGGCTTTACAGCTCCTGTCATGAGGTTTTTATGGTGTTATGAAAATCAACCCGGGCAGAAAGTTACTCACCGAGATTTAAGTACACAGCATGACAGATTAGTCATGACGCTGCTCAGTGATTGGTGGTTCTTTTCTGTCTTAGATGCCCCGCCTTCTTTTTACGATATGGGGAACGCCATCAGCTCTCTGATAGGGCAGGCGGCTGGAGGAGGCCAAGCGGACGGAGAGGAGATGGTCCTGCTGACTGAGGAGCACAGCCTCGTTCTCACCTGCTGCTGGGTCTCACTCAAGGTACGACCTTGATTATTTCAATTCTTTGTACTCGGGTCTGAAGCAGTCATTCCTTCATCGCCTGCAGCTGGTACAAACCGCGGCTGCTCGCCTCCTGACAGGAAGGACACAGAGGGACCACATTACCTCATGTGTTTGCTCTCACTACACTGGTTTCCTCTCCGTCACAGGATCGATTTTAAAATGTTGTTGTTGACTTTTAAAACTCTGATTAGTTTGGCACCACCTGACCTCGCTGGACTTCTCCATGTTCACACTCCAGCTAGAGCACCGCGGTCAACAAACCAGCTGCTCCTGGACGTACCTCTAAAAAGAAAAAGAAAAAAAAAAGAAACAGCGAGCAACCGAGCCTTTGCTGTGACCTGTGACCTTGTGATGGATCGTGTATTGTTGTTTTCTTGCAGTACCTTTATTATTCTGTGAAGCACTTTGCTCAACCTCGACTGTCTTTACTTGTGATATATATAAAAAAGAGTGAACGTGACTCGTGTACTTTGGTTTCACGTTTCCCTTTCAGGAGATCGGAATCTTCTTAGGATCTCTGGTGGAGAAAATTCGGGCCGAATCCAAACCCGACCAGTGTCCTCTGACAAAAGAAGATCTAATGAGAGCATCAAGAGTGTTCAAGAATATTCTTCTTAAATGCAGACACTGGGTAAGATGTATGTTTTTTTAAGAGACATTCAAATCTCAAATCTGAAGTTCTTTTCCTGTAAAATGTTTCCTGTCACCAGGGGGCGGTAGAGGGATGCTGTGTGGGCTTCACCAGGTTCTGTGCCTCTCTGTTGAGCAGCAGCGATGCAGAGCTGAGGGATATCCCAGCTCACATGTTGAAACAAGTGAGTGTTGACTTTTCTATGTTTTTAATAAAACATGGAGCAGCCGGACTGTCTCACAGATTTCTTCTTCTGTCTCTTTTCAGGGATTGCAGGTTGTGCAGTCCCCTCGTTCGACCTCTGTGACTCGGCGGGCTGCAGGGCTGCCCATGCTCATCCTGTGTGTTTTATCAGCGGAGGAGGCCAGTAAATCACGACCCCTGTTAGCCCACAGTGTGCACGCCTTACTGGAGACAGCAAGAACCGCAGTGCCGGAGAACTGGGACCAAACTGTGGACCTGCCGCAGGTTTGCAGCAACAGCAAAAAGATTTATTGTTCTTTATAACTGTGAAGACTATAATGTGCTGACATGATTGTCCTTTGCCGCTGCAGGTGTGTGCGGTTCACACTCTGCAGGCCCTGGTGCGGGGTTCAGGTCTGGGAGCGGCTGTCCTTCAGTTTGCTCCGTCAGTGGCCGTCCTGTCGCTCACTCTGCTCAGCTCTCCGTGCTGGGCCATGAGGAACGCAGCTCTGCAGCTGTACAGTAAGAACACAGACAGACACATTACTTTAAGCTTTACTCAGCTGCTGTTTCCCCTCAGTCATTACAAAAACAAAAATCTGTTTTCAGGTTCTCTGTGCTCCCGGATGCTCGGCCAGCGTCCCAGCAGTGAAGAGGGGGCCCCTGCTCAGAACGGCATGTCTCCACTCGCCTTCTTCCTCCACTACCCGTCACTCCAGCCCTTCCTCCTGGGCGAGCTGAAGGGGGCGGCCAAAGACCTGCAGGGTCCCTCCAACGAGGCCAGGCTTCACCTCCAACCCTCGCTCTTCCCGGTCCTCACCTTGTTAGCCCAACTCCAGCCCGGTGTCCACGACTCGACCGAGTAATTGACTCATCCTAGACTGTCTGAACAATCATTATTAATATACACACCAGGTTTATCATCTGTGTATAATCAGAAAAATCATTGACTCTTTTACTCTCCTTTGCTGGTGAACATTTCAAATAAGAAAATGAGACTTCTACTTTGGACTGAGTATCGATATCCTTTAGATTCTTACTAGAATCATATCAAGTTATAAATTCTGGGCTCATGGCGTCGGCCTCTGAGGTGCTGAAGGTGGATTTTGTCACCTTTTGGCAGAGCTTATTGTTTCTCCTCATTTCACGTCTCATGCTGCCCGCAGAAGTTTAATATTTAGCCGGTAGATAAAGAGCGGTATCTGTGACTCTGCAAGAATGCATCCTGCTGAATCATGTGGTATTTGATGCTATATCTGTACAAAGAGGATGTGAATGAACTCTACTGAACTTATTGAACATCATTTCTGTTTTTTTTGTTTTGTTTTTTCTCTCTCTCATGCCAGATCTCTGTCAGACTTCCTGCCTCCTTTACTCCAGCTTTCTGCCAGCCCCATTCACAGTGTGAGAGTGATGGCCTCCAAGGCGCTGGTCGCCATGACTCCCCCCTCAGAGTACACGAGCATCCTCCTCGAACTCACCGCTCAGCTGCCCGGTCTGCAGGAGCGCCGCCGTCACAACCGTCTCCACGGACAGCTGCTGCAGGTCCGAGCGGTGTTAGACAGAGCTCTGTGCGCACACAGGTGAGACTTTGTGTCTTAGACTGCTTTTATTCAGTTTTCATCAGACTGCTGTCACGTCTGTGGTTTCACTCTGTTCCCAGTGTCCCCTCGGCTGACCTGCGGGAGGTGCTGAGCAGGGTGGAGGCCGCGCTGTGGCTGGTCACCGAAGCTCAGCGGTGCCCCCTAGTGAGAGCGGCTTACCTCGGCGTGGCAGAGTCGCTGAGAGAATACTGCTGCGAGACCTTCCTGTCAAAGCTCAGCGAATCTCTAATGCACGACCTCCAGAAACCTCAACAGCAGCTTCAGGTGTGTGACTCTCCAGTTACATGTAGCACTGACTCTGTTGCTCCGCCCGCCATCTTTGACATGTCATAAAAACGACACTGTGATCGTCCTTTTTCACTTCATTTCCTGCCTCCTGAGAACTCTCCTCCCGTCTGATAAAACAGAAAAAACAGGGAAACTTTAGAGGTAGCCTGTCGCGACATCTTTCTCGAAATATTCAGGAGTCCATGAGTGAAAGGAGCTAAAACCATTTAATAACTATAAAAGAAAAGGTAACGGGTGAAATGTAACTGAATCCAAGCTGTGACAACTTGAGCAAAAATATACCTCCATGCAGGACCCCGTCGTGCTTTGTTTGAGAAACTTCTCGTGCTTTGTTTGTGTTCTTTTTAACAGGTTGGGTTGTCATCTTTCCATCAACAAGCCATCCACTTCCTGTGCACAGATGAGAAGTGGGCGTGTCAAATCTGGGGCAGCTTCTGCGCCCTTAGCCTCGATCTGCGGCTCTCATTGGCCGCGTCAGTGGTGGTGGTGGATGGGCGGGGCTTGCAGGAATCCAGCTTGAATGAGGTGATCCAGAGGGTGTTACAGGTGAGACATGACCCCGCTCCCCAGACTTTCAGAGAGAGGAAAAACAACCTTTGAAAAAAACCGGTCTGACTGCTTTCTGAAAAACGTCCAGCTCAGAGCACAACGTGAGGGACTCAAACTAAATCCAACCTCAGGCTGAGATCTGATTGGAGATCTTTTAACTCCCTCTGACATCACAAAGAGAGTGTTTATAAGGTATCATGTTCTGTATTATCTCTAGATAATCTGCCCTTTTATTACCTGCTGTTCATGGAGGTGATTTAGATAAGCTCAAAGCACTTTACTTGATTTCTTTAGAATCTGTCTTAATGATATGTGACGCTGCTTATCTGGAGACTACTGTTCATGGAGTCATTTATTTACCTGCACATCTTCAACCTGATTCAGTCATTTTGAACCCAGTCTACATGGATTAACACTCAGTGCTAGAAACATGTTATGAGGTTTCATCAGGAAATCAGCGTCTGGCCAAAGATACATTTTCAAATAGAAAAAAAAGATTTCCTACAGTAGTACATAAAATAAAACCAAAGACAGTCTTTAATGCTGTTTGATGCCGGATGTTTCTTTTTGCTGCTTGGTGAGCCAGCCTGTGAGCTGTGACTCGACACAGACCGAACAAACTGAACAACAAATTACTTCCAGGAATCGTTCACTATTATTGACAGACACAACACAATATGGTGTGTTTATTTTCTATTTTAATGTCTTATTTTCCCTTAATCACATATTTCTGTATTTCTTTAGGATCTTTTTTATTTATTTATTTATTTGTATTTACATTTTTTACATTTAATCTCCTCTCCTCTCCGATTGTTATTTTTAAATCTGTCTTTTTCTCTTTGTCAGGATGTTTTTGATGTTGGGTCTGAAGCACTTTGAATCGCCTTATTGCTGAAATGTGCTAAATAAATAAACTTGCCTTGCGCATGCAAACACCTGCACACGTTGCCAATGTGTTTGTGCAATTTTGTGTGCAGGAGTTTTCGTGCAGCTTTAGATAATTGAAACAAGGAATTGCCCTGTGCTGGTCGCTTAGGACTTCTGTTTTTCTTGTTGTTTTGTTCGATTTCTTTTTAGTATCCAAGTTTAAAAATGTGGTATCATGACAGCCCTACTCAGCTCTCCACTCATGAGTTTTTGTAAATGTCCCTTTTATTCTAGTCGAACCTGAGGGGGGCGCTGCTGAACCAAAATGTGGAGTACCGCAGGACCTTCCTCGAAGCCCTGGTGACTGCGATGGTTAAAGGGGATTCCACTTCCTCTCATCATCGTCGTCCTCAGTCCGCCCCACTGGAGGATCCCGTCCTTCCTGAGTGTGTGGACTTGTTGCTGGGCGACTTGGAGGAGCAGCGTGGAGGTCCGGAGCTTCTGTCTCAGGCTCTGAGTGCTGCGAGTCTGCTGCTCTCCCGGCTGCCACATTCCAGGTTTTGACACGTTTTATCGTCTTTTGAGCGACCTCTGGTCACCTCTCTCCGCCGCAGCTCTGACTTGTCTTCTTTCTCTTTATGCTCGTAAGTCGAAAGACAGCCGTGCTCCGGCGCTGGTGCAGCATCCTGGAAATCCAGCGGTGCCCCGACGCCCCCGAGGTGCTCAGGTTAGCGTGTGCTGAAGCTCTGTGTGCGGCAGCAGGGAGAGAAGACGGCACCCCGCCTGTCGTCATGATCAGGTACAGAGGGGAAGTCAAATCCAGTTCAGTCGAAAGTTACACTCTGATGAGCATGAATAAAAAACTGTTGAGTCTTTCCGCTTCAGGTTGATCAACACAGGCCTGTACCTGCTGCAGGACCAGAGCCAGCAGGTGAGGATGAAAGCGGCCTGTTTTACCTCCACTCTGCACCATGTGAGACGAGGGGAACCCCAGAGGAGCGTCTACGTCATGCAGGTGAACCAGGCTCTGCCGCTCCTGCTGGACCTGCTGCTGGAGGAATTCTGGGACACCCCCGGCACGCTGGAGGTGCTGCTGTGTCACCTGCCCCAGCCTGACCTCAGATCTGTGCTGAAGGAGGCCTCAGAGACCACGTATGTGACCTCCTACGGGGGAACGATACACACGTACCAGCAGAGAAGCCTCGACTGAATTGTGGCTCACTGTTATCGTTTCTGTCTCATCCAGATGTTCCAGCCTGTACGAGCAGGACGAGGCCAATGTGTTCGCAGAGCCCTCCGTCATGTCCGCACGTGTGCTGCCTCACCTGCTGCAGATGGCGGGAAAATACTCCAAATCCTCCGCCCTGGCACAGAGTCAGAGATCATGGGCGGAGGATAATGCTGCACAGGTGCTAGACGGACTCAGAGTGTGCAGAGAGCTGCAGCCAGGTACCACATTAACCTGTCACTAATGATATGAGAATAATATCTGACGTACAAACCGTCTGTGTTAAGCTGTTAAGACTGCCCGCTGAAATCTGCCTCACCTACCTGTTCACATACGCACCTCAAAGCGGAGAAGTTTTCAGGACATGCCGTAAGAATGATGAAGCAGAAATGTTAGATGAAGCAAGGCTATAATGATAGTTTATTCAGAGTGTCAACAAATGAGTGGAAAAGATCACATTTGCAAGCAGAAAAGAGTATGAAGCAGCTTCCCAAAAATGTCATAACCCCCACTGGCTAACAGTGAATTTTCCTGAATATTTCCTGCGGCGTTCACACATCAGCTCACCCCAACGTCACAGGGGGATTTCACTAGGGGGCTAGTAGGAGTAGTTCTGGATAAAGTTGGGGTTAAAAAAAGGTTTTTAGAAATGTTCAGGAGTTTTGTGTTTGTATGAAAACAGCATCACAGTGCCATTCTCTGTTCTCTCTCTAGCCGAGACTTTGACCCCGGTGTGGCTGGCCCGCCTCAGGGATCCCCGATTCCACATCGCCTTGTGTGGCCTCCTCACCAGAGCCGCCTTTCTCCTCCAGCTGTTGAGAACATCAGACGATGTCCGCCACCTCTGTGAGCCTTCATCCCTGCACAGGAGCGTGCAGGACGTTTGCAGCCTCCTCAGTCAGAGCGGTGTCCGCTTTCCCGCCGCTTTAACGGCTGCTGTGTCTGGAGAGCTTCCACTGTGACAGCCTTGTTACCGTGCAGTGCACTGCCGGGTGAAGTGACCTGTGGATATGACAAGAAATACTTCTGACATCTTCAAGTGCAGCCTTATTCTTCAGTTGGTATCCAACCTGCTGATGCTGCAGCACACCAGCACTTTGCAGGCTGGCTGAGCAGAGAGGCTGCAGTCAGATGCGTTTGTTATCATATTACCTTTAGTGAAGGGGTGCATAGTGCAGCACATCAGGAGTGTCTCATCAGCTCCTGATGCCTGTTCTTTTTTACAATGTTTTTGTACAAGAGTTGAAATAACACTCTGAGGAGACCAGTTTCTGTCATGTTGAAAGTTGAATGTTTTACCATTCTTGCTTTAAGGTCACCTATTCATCTCCTTTTTTAACAAGTTTAAATGAGTCTCAGAGCTCCTCAGAACATGTGTGTGAAGTTTCTTGTTCTAAATCCACTCTGATCCTGTATTTGATCATGTCTATAAACCCCTCTATTTCAGCCCTGCTCAGAACAGGCTGTTTCTGTGTCTGTACCTTTAAATATGTAAATGAGCTGTGTCTGATCACGCCCCCTCTCTGGAAGGGCTTGGGTGTACTCTGTACTTTCTCGCTCCATGTCCTATTGTTTACAGTGAGAAGGCAGACTCAGGGCAGAACAAACACCTAGTTGTGGGAGTGTCACCCACCTGGGGGAGGGGCTACTGCCCTTTGTGATGTCATGAAGGGAAAATCTCCAAACGGCCTGTTTGAGCACACATTTTCTGAAAAGTGGAGCAGGCAGAAGACGGAGAGGATGGACTTCTCTCCTAATATTTTACACAATATGAGACCTTTAAATGTAGGAATTCAGCTGTTCATTTTCAGTACAGTAGATGACCAGTAGGGACTGCAGGAAGGCCAGTTTTTCACCCAGACTTTTTTACTATGAAGCCATGTTGTGATACGACCAGAATTGTCTTGATGCTCCAAAACCTGTGTATGTGGTTTGGCATTAATGGTTCCTTCACAAATGTGCAGGTTACCCTGTATCATCACAGAGGCTGGCTTAAGATCTGTGCACTAAACAGAAGCTGGATGGTCCCTCTCCTCTTTAGCCCAGAGGACACAGCGTCCCATTATTTCCAAACAGAATTTTACATTTTGACTTTTCAGACCTCAGGAAAAAAAAAAAAAATGGGCGAGTATGAAATGACTCTGCTTTAGTATTTAAAATGTTCTCTTTGTTCATTAATTAAACAAAGGGATGTTATAGTTTTTTGACACAACCTCCCTACTTTTGAGGAAATGGGGACTCAAAGTGCTTTCACACCACAGGGCACACCTACACATGCACACACTTACGGCAGAGGCTGCTGAGTAAGGTGACCATCAGAAGTAACTCATCACATTCATACACGCCACCAACGAAGCAGCAGGAGCAACTTGGGGATAAGTGTTTTGCCCAAGCACACAACACCATCCCTAAAAGTGAAGTCCTCGCTCTAACTCTCTGCTCAGTTGTTTGTTTGCAGCAGCGGCGGCGGCGGCGGCTCGGCTCAGACTGATGCAGTGATGTCATCCTAACAGTGTCAGGAGAAGCTGTCCAGCAGGGGAATATGGTGTATGTTTTAGTGGTCCATTAGAGGCAGCCTAACCGCTTAAGTGTCCATTTTCCAACCACATGTGGGCTGAAGATGATGTCTGATGGGGAGCCGATTGTTGCCCCTCGCAACTGAGCGCGCACTACAGCAGTCTTACATCATCGCAGAGCTCTCTGCTTTTGTTTGAGACGGGCGGCTCTCAGTATTGAACAAACACTGACCTGACACTACCTTCTTATTAACTATACATGACAGCTTTTATTGTTGCGTCCTTCTAACTTGAGATGTGCTTTGATGAAGGCTGACTGTAAACTTGCAGAGTCACACTTATTCACTTGAACACAAACCCCTGTAGTTGCATAAGGCTCCTCTATTTCTGTCAGTGTTTCCATTGTGTATGCATGAAGCATTGTGCTGGTGCTCTAATCTGCATTATGCAAAAGCTTCGGCATCGAGCTTGTGTTAATGATTCATACATTAAGCCGATGAAGTTAATTTCCCTAAGACCCACGGCAACATGAACACCTGGCGTGCTGCTATGAGATTCAAACTTTAAAGAAAGTTGCAGGTGGTAATGAACAACCAGCGTTCATCAGGGCAATGAGAGTGAATGATGTCAGTTGGGGCAAAATTTCTCTCATTATGTGTCACTTCTTTAGGTTCAATTTTGTCAGCACTCTGGGGCCCCCCTACATGTCTTGGGCCCCAAGCAGTTGCCTGTCTCTGCCTGTGACACTGTGACATTATCTCTGCTCTGTTTTAAGTCAGAGAAAAAAAAAGAAACATGGAGCTGCAGACAGTTTATCAGTGTGAGCGGTGTTGTGTCTTCTGCCTCAACCTTGAGAACAATGTTTGTAAAGTGAGTTAAAAAAAATCAAGGTTGGACATGTCCTCAAGTTAGTAGGCCTATAAAACTGGAAAACTGCCATCTGCTATTGTTCAAGTTCAGAGAGTCTGTGCTCTCCTCCAGCCTGCATCCTGCTCATTAAAGATCAACTGCAGCGACAGGAAACAAGGCCAACAACCACTTTTACTTTCACTATGTGACTCTGTGTGTGTGTGTCATCTGGAGCATGACAGTGTTGTTTCACCTTCAGACTTTGGATTCTACTTTTTCAGGTTAAAAACGGCCAAAGTCGAATGTTTTTATTCTTCAAATGTCTCGATGAATCAAACAGAAGACAGAATAAAGGCTTCATCAGATGTCTCATTGTTCTGTTTTCCTAAAGTGGTAAAGTTGCATTATTGTCTTTGGTATGATTGGTTCTTTTAAAAACCATTTTAAAGGCTTGGCATGCACAGTTAAGCACTTTCTCCTTGAACGCATTGCCTAACTGAAGAAGAACCAGCATCATATTATGTGAAAACCTACCTTAAAAGACATGTATTAATACATTTCATTTACTCAGTTTTCCTGTGATAATGAGTCATTCCTGGTTGTGTTCCTCATCTCAACTTATTTATCTCTTATCCTAAAAGTTGCAAAAGCTCAGAACAAACATAACTTAATGGGAGCATGGTATGTTATAGTCTGACCTTTCACAGGCACAAACCTGTTGTTTTGATCCTTTCATGAGAAAACAAGCTCTGGTATCTTGTGATAATGAGATAAAAGCATATGCTATTAGGAAAAAAAACCTTTGACCCAAGAGGAAAATAAAAACAAGTTGAGATCTCGAGAAAACAACTGAAACTATAACTTTTTATCTTCGGAAAACTGAGTTAATGAAATGTATGGATGCACGAAAGAGGTTTAGGGCCTTTATAGTTATGATTTTTTTTTTTCTCAGAATTCCTCCTGCCTAACAGCTTGGACAACCGGCCTCTCTCAGACATAAATAAAGCAAAGATTCTGACTTAATCCCTCTCCATTTGAAATAAGCAGGTGGAACATTAGTATCTGAAACAAGCTGCAATCTGTTGAAACATGAAGACAATGGCGATGTGCAAAATCCTGCAGTTTGTCGAGACTAGTCACACTACAAGGGATGCATATTTTTTAAAACACATCCGTTTTGATTTGATGAACGATACGTGTTATGCAAAGTCGGATGTGTAACGGTTTGTCAAGAGGCTTAAAACCCGCCTCAGCTCCGGCTCTCAGCCTGTCGTTAGGTTGACTGATATTTACAGTCTACAGCTCCTATGGGGAACTTCTGATTTGTGTCGAATTTGGCGCCCCCTGTGGACAAAGTCATACCTCTTTATCCCTGTACTTTGCCGTACATGTTTTTAAAAGTGTTTTAAAATCTGCTTACAGGACCTTTATATTCGCAGCTGTTTGTTTCCTTTGTTTTCATGATTTAACCAGGACACCAAAGACACCATCTATTTTGAAACCCAGTGCATGCTGGGGGACGCTCATGTATGAGAGCTTGAATGAGCAGAGTGTGCTGGAGAGTGGCGGACAGATGCTATGTGTTTGCTCTGGTAATTGCCTGAAAACTGGGTAAGCATTTTATTTGAACAGTGAACATTGACTGAGTCAGGGGCTGGCTGCCCTCTTTTAACAGTCAGCCAACAATGACACAGGGCCTCCCTGCAGCTCTGCAATAGTGTTGGCAGCTGCCCTTTATCAGCCTCTGTATGTTTCCAGCTGACAAACAGGACTCGTGGTGCGGAGAGGAAATCTGGGATACAGAAAGATTGAGATTAAACACATGTACGAGGCACTCAGAGCCAGATGAGACTGATCAGATGCAGGGGCGTGTAGAAACCGATTCCTGATGTCCATGAGACTACTTCCATTTCTTTTAGTCTACGGTTGCTAAATAGCCAAAAAAACTGACCCAAAACTGAGAACCTAACCCTAAATGACAAAAAAAAACAAAAACTGACTTTTCATTCAGCACATGCTTTCCAACAGCACAAATGACTAAAAAGGTATGCAACAGGGACATAAGCTAGGCCCACTTCATTTCACATCCTATCTCCAAAAATCAAAGTTTTCTAGTTCCTGTCAAAGACATGAAACACAAGAAGTCCCCAGTTCCAAGACTTGAAATGTCAGAGGAAGGAATTTTATCAAAATTGTATGTGAAGAAGTTTTAAGATTAGAGTTCAGTAAAATGTTTTTCCAGGTCAGTACACAGGTAAGCTGTCAGCGCTGCAAACAAATCCAATAGGGGCAGGTAAAGGTAAAAAAAACACTGGAAGACTCCCAAGTAGAAAAGGCTGCAACGAGGCGACAGGAGGCGAGTAATGCTGCTTTCATGTGCTCCTTGGATGGTCCCAGTTTCCGAGTTGGAAAGTCGTTGTTCTGACTTCAGTGTGTTCATGTGATTTCAGTTTGTTAAGTCTGAATGTGGTGACAACAGTGTGGCTGCAACAAAGAATAATTGTGGAATGTCTCTGTTACAAGTTATATATTTGAGTTGTACTAGAGATGTACAACACGGGAACTAATAAAAAGTATTTTAACTTTAACAAAGTTGGCAAGTCGGGCATCGTATTCTTTACATTCTTACAAGGTGGGAAAAGAAAGGGAGCAGGATGTAAACGGGTGAGTACAAAGTAAAACAAACAAATGAAAAGAAAAACATGACCTCAAGTTACTTGAAGGGTTGTGTCACACAAAGACATAAGCCCCGCCTCTGACATGGCACATAGCCAATCACTGTTTAGGATTTTTTTAGTTGTCAACTGAGGTGGCTAATCAAAGGGGGGGTCATGCCACCCCTGGCCACCCCCCGGACACACCCCTGCTCAGATGGATGGATGGTCATTAGAAATAGAAAGTAATACCTCAGTGTGTTTAAACTCGAAATAGAAGACACCCACAGAAACACAACAAACCTGGACGCTATTGTTGGATTAGGATGAGGACAAAGTTTGAGAAGGAAACTAATTAAAAGCTTTTTGTTTGCAGCTCAAAGGAAATGTGATGCAGACCGTTTTGCTGCTGTGTTGCTTCCACACCTGACTGCATGCCAACAAAAAAAAACAATCCAGACTTATTTTTCCTTCATCTCGTGATCTTGTGCGTGTTTTTCTGAGCGAACCTGGTGAGTGTTTAGGACCAGGAGGGTTGTGCTGCAAAGGGCAGCTCCTCCTCTCCTCTCCTCTCCTCCTCCCTCTGAAGGCTGTTTACCAAGAAAGCTGAGCTCGTCTGACAAAAACAAGGGCTGTGGACTCCATGAAGGCAGGAGCAGTGTGACTGATGCACATTCAGCACAGGCTCTTCGTCCATTTTCTACACGTTTCCCTCAATTTTTTTTTAGACTAATCAAGGCACTATGTTGTCGGTGATTTCAGGCCGTCAGCTGTGCAGAATGTTCCTCTCTCTGCACGTTGTGTTTGTGAGCGTGGTGGCTGTGGAGAGCAGTGCATCAAATGGAAGTCGAACAGGTAAGTTACACATCTCATCTTTAGTTTTTCAAGCTTGTTTAACATATTTAATGATGATCCTTTCTCGTGTGTTTGTGCTCACATGTTGTGTGTTTGTTTTATCTCCAGACTGCATGACATCCAGTGGTGTGGAGTACAGAGGGGGACACCAGAGCTCCTCCTCAGGTCTGACCTGCCTCAACTGGACTAACTCCACCAGAGACTACGATGTGAACGTTCATCCTGATTCACAGACAGGTAGATGACTTAAATTGGCTTTTTCATGCACAGTAAAGTGGATTTCAGGTGTTGTTGTTCATCTTCTCTGTGTAAAAATGCTGCCTTCCTCAGGATTGTGGGTAATCCTC
Organism: Labrus bergylta; assembly: GCF_963930695.1. Taxonomy (NCBI): domain Eukaryota; kingdom Metazoa; phylum Chordata; class Actinopteri; order Labriformes; family Labridae; genus Labrus; species Labrus bergylta. Next base: position 31,798,000 of record NC_089196.1, read on the forward strand.
ACATCGTGCAGAAAAACAGACACAGGGGTGATGTTTGCAGCGCTCACTTCAGCGCCTGTATGTCACTGATTCTTCTGCTCAAAGTGTTAGATGGTTTCTCCTCTGCCATTTCCTTTCTTTGTGCTGCTGGCGGCCTGCTCATTGTGCTGTGATGAAGCAGTGTTAATGATTCATGAATCCAGTGGTTTATTCAGACAGCAGCGCACACACACACACACACACACACACACACACACACACACACACACACACACACACACACACACACACACACACACACACACACACACACACACACACAGGCCTGTTCAGTATCAGAAGTGGTTCTCTCATTTTTCCTCCTCCTTCCTCCTGTAGGTGTTGGAGATCACAACTACTGCCGAAACCCCGACTCCTCCGAGAAGCCTTGGTGCTACATCGCCGGCCCAGATGGAACAATCCAGAGACAACTCTGTGCAGTCGAATTATGCAAAGGTAGGTACACACACACACACACACATACACACACACATATACACACACCCACGAGACAAAACATGAATCAATCAATCAATCAGACTGTATTTATACAGCACCGCAGTTTAAAGTGCTTTACAAAGGAGCGGGTGAGAAGAGGTGACTGACAGAAAAGGGAGGACGTTAATAAAAGGATGTGGAGACGCATGAACACCAATATGAGTTCAATACAAAACAAATTAAAAGTGATTTGATTTGAAAATAAAAAACACAGAAGTAAACATTTTAACAAGAAGACGGACAGAAATGTTCTTTCTCCAAACGATGTGAAAGAAAAGAAGTTTAATTGAGTTTATACATCCTAAAAGGGAGTCTGAAGAATTATGATATTATTCATTTTCCATTAAACAGGGATCATCCTGGGGCGCTAGTGGCCTAGTGGTTAGTGCGCGCACCCCTTGTACAGAGGCCGTAGTCCTCCAAGCGGGCGGCCCAGGTTCAAATCCGATCTGTGGCTTCTTTCCCGCACGTCATTCCCCGCTCTCTCTCTCTCTCTCTCTCTCTCTCTCTCTCTCTCCCTGATTTCTGACTCTATCCATTCAAACTGATTCTTTGTTTTAAACATAAATTCATAAATGAAGGATAATTATTAATTCAGATTATAATAAATAACAGTTATCTTTTTAAATACCAACCATGAATATATAAATATAACATACACAATATGTAATCATATAAATCTGCACATCTGTGTTTACACCCCCACACACCTCTAAACAAACTTTTATTAACATAGTAATAATTATTTTATGAGCAGATTCAAAGTTCTCATTGCAAAAAAGGTTTTTAGTGTTGTTGATTTTTTTCACCACAAACACACCCTGTGCATGCCGAGGTTTATTATTAATATTATTCATCTATAAGATCGACTCTGAGCTTCAAGGTCTGCCTCAAGCGGAGATTGTTGTATCCCTAAATGTGACTCAATCGGCTTTTTCTTTTAAAGCCGTTAAAGAATGGGGATAATCTGACTCATCCAACTCGTCTGAAACTTTGCACAAACGTCCACACTTTCTCTCACAAAGTGAAAAAAACAAAACCATTTTAAGGAACCAGGTAATATAAAAAAAAAAGAGGAACAATAATTAGAAATGTTTAAATAAAAGTTATTAAAAAACATCAAGGAACACAAATTGAAGCTGGAAAACACAAACTTTTTGAACAACTGGAAAACACAAAGAAAAAGGTTCCAAATCGTTGACAATCAGAAACATCTTTATAAATGTGTTATTCTTGTGGGTGTGAGATTTCATCTGAGGGTGCCTGAGTCTGTTGCAGGAACTTGACAAAGCATCTTACTTTGACCAAGGCTTTATAAACCAGTCAGCATTAATGTGTCATCTCCACAACTTTTTATAACTCAGGGAAACTTGTGAATAATGTTTTAATATCTGTGTCTCTTATGAAATGTGTGTGGGTGACTAGGTGTGTGTGCCGGTTGATCTGTTTTGTTTTTTTACTGTTGCCTTCATCTGCCCAGAAATAAAGTAGTCAGCTGAATCTGGGTCAAAGCATCTTTCCTCTTCTGAGATGTTTTTTGTACACTGACCCTGATTCTAATAAACTAAACTAAGAGAAGGTCCCTGTTGAGCTGTCCCGTGTCTCAGTGTGAGTGTGGAGCAGGTCAGTTGGTCAGAGTTAAGCCACCGTGAGAAGCTCGCTCTCCTTTGTTTCTCTCTTGACTCTGACCCAAGAAGTCACACAAAAACAAAGCCCTGCAGTCACGTGGCGGAAAAGTTCATTTTGAAGAAAGACGTTAAAACCACGCCCCCCGCAGCAGAGCTCATTGGCAGAGAGAAAACCTGCTTCCCTTAGAGACGGCCTCTAATTGGCTGTTTTCAATTTATGACTTCATGCCCTTTAACTCCAGCAGACTTCGTAAACAACAACCTGTATGGTGGGGATGGAAAAAAAAAAAGAAAAAGAAAAAAAGATTCACAGAGCAGATGTTTAAATCTGCAGCCTGAACCTTCCTGCCTCCTTAAACTCAGTCCGGCCTGCAGATCCTGTTTACGTCTCACTCTGATTTACGTTCTAACAGCTTCATGAGAGCAGAGTCGAGGCGTTCGTCCTGCTCATGGGGAGAGTGTTGCACCAGTGGAAATGTGAAACCACACAGTCCAGTCAAAGAGTTGTATAAGTGCATTGTTAGAACACGTTTATAATAAAGTAATAATGATTAATCCCTTTAAGGCAGTGCAGACGCTTCTAAATAAATGAAAGCTGCTATGAGGAGTTTAAAAGTGGTTATCAAACAGACTGAAATGAACACTGATGTCTCTTTATGACCGGCAGAAGCAACAGAGACCATCGATTATTTCTACATGAACATTATTAATGACTGTAGGGTAGGTGTCAGATACTTCTTTCACACTGGGAAGATGGGAAAATCAGCTTTTTCTTATTCTGCACCGGACTCTTGGAACAACATGCAGCATCTTGAGGGAAATGAACTTTTTACATTTTGGGCATTTTTAGAAATCTGATTTTAAGCCTCCCAACCCTCTGTTTGTAACTGTTTTTACACAAGTGTGTTTATTTATTGCAGTTTTGTACTCGCTTAATTATTTTAATCCATTTTAGATCTGATTTTAGAAGTCTTGGATTATCTGTCCGCTGTTTTTTCTTTTTGATTTAATGTCTGTTTTCTAATTTTTTCCGTTATGACTCGATGTCGTTGTGAATGAGGGTTGGCCCCTCGATGATCTTTGGAGTATAAATAAAGGTTGAACTCCTGAAGCTTTCTGGGTGAGCTTCATGTGAGAACACAGTCAGATTATTGTCTCTTTAGCACCGTATAGAGGACTCCGCTATTTCCTCATTCTTTTAACTTGCCTCAGGAGACCCCCCCCTCCCTTCTGACCGGGATAGTTTCCCCGCTGTGTAAACAAACAGATCAGGAGGATTTCAGGGGCAGTCCTCCTGAAATTCTCTAGAAATGTTCATATGTGAAACAGCTTAACAGTCGTACGGTGTGTTTGTAAGACAGAGGAGAGGACTCTGAGGACAGTCAGGGACGAGTTGGTGCAGGTTGATGCCGATGTTCTGCTGCTCATGTATGATTGAGTGTAGTGCCGGAGAGGCTTGAGCATTGTGTGGTCGATGTTTAGTGTTGGAGAGTCGGTCGGGGGGTTTGATCCCCAGCTCCTGCAGCTGCATGTCCGATGTGTCCTGACCTCATATTTAAAGCAGGAAGTAAAACTGTAAAGAGGAGTCGGATCTTTTAATGAACTGATGGATGAAGTGAAATCTGTAGGGACTAGGGATAACATTTTGATCCAGATCATGAATGAATGTACACTGTTGTTTAACACCAACAATTGCTCACCGTGTCTTGTAGAACAAGCGTCCGCTGCGCCCGCTGAGGCCGAATCTCCGACCGGAACCGCTCCCTCCACAGAGAGCCTCAAGCCCGCCAAGTCCAGAACGTCTCGGGGACAGGTTGCCGCAGTGCAGCCGGTGATGGGAATGAGCCAGAGAGTGCACACGGGACCAAAGAAGAAGAAAGACCTCGGCGTGCTGGGTAAGTTGTTGACACAGTGTTGGTGACACACACACACACACACACACACACACACACACACACACACACACACACACACACACACACACAGCCCTGCAGTGTAAGTAAATCAATCATCTGCATATCTAACTACATTTTAAAATAAAGTTTGTGTCCTCTTTTTGCTGTTCAGGTTACGTGGTGGGCATTTCTATGATGGCCATTATAATCATGCTGGGAGTGGGCATCACGGTTGGCTACTTCTACAAGAGGTTAGTGTCTTTTTTTTTTTTTAAGGTTTATTTTTGGGCGTTTTCTGCCTTTATCAGAGAGACAGGACAGTGGATAGAGTCGGAAAATTCATTCTTTGGTTCACTTCGCGGACTGTATAATAAGATGGACGGGTGAAACAGCCGCCTGGGTGTGAAGCTGGAATATTTAGAGCTCCCCCTGCTGACTGGCTGCAGTACAGGTCATAAACCCCGCCTCCTCAGTGTTAAGAAACGGGACACGGGTCGGACTACAAAGTAAAAAATACGCGCAGCAATTGTACGAATTTTAGGCTGATTTTTGTCCAAGTGTCTGGAGGTGACTTCATGATTGACAGCTGCGTTGACAAATGCGGCTCCTTCGTAGTGATCTCAGGCAAAGTAGACGAGGGAAGGCGAGAGAAAACGTAACAAAAACTAACGATGCAGGCATCGGGCTTTACTTTTAGTTTAGTTTAGTTTATTTGCACATTTTTTGAAATAAAAGTCAAACAGAAAAATAAAACAAATAAAAAATAAAACACATGTTTGGTGAGGTAGAAACCCATGAGGGCTTATCTCAAAACCTCACTTTAAGAGATTAAACAAAGTTAAAATAAAATACAGTAAAAATAACAAAGTAAGAATATTTACTACCACAAATAAAATGTACCCCAATTGAAAATGACAGACAAACATTAAAAACATAAAAATAGAGCAAAACAGGACATACAGTATGTAAACAATATAACAACATCAGGACAATTCACTATTCACTACTAATCTTTCTGACATCAACATATTTCTGAGTCTTGATTTGTATGTAGAAAAAAACAAAAACGAGTTTCTGCATCTACCACGTCTACTGAAAAGTCGCACATTCCGATCTAAATCTGCGGCTCCACCAGCCGGCTCCCTTCTGCGAAACTATCGGCTCCAAATTGCATCACCAGCGCGTCTGCTCCTGTAGCGGGAATATTTTGGCTTCACTTTTGTACAAACGGAAGGAGACCGAGATACGACCATATTAATATAAGTCACTTTTTGTAATTATTAATGGAAATGACCTATTTTACAGTATTTTATCTGCTGTCAGGATGTTAAAATTAAATTACGCACATGTGCTGTAATAAATGAAGCGGAAGTCCGTTCTTGTTGTGTAGAGCTGTAAGATACTCAGGAAGAGTACCAGTATGATTAGGTAAACACGTGATAGCTTGCATGTTAACGGCCTCTCGAGTTCAGGGTATCAGCTGTTGTTCATTCTGCCTCTCGATGTGAGCGTAACGAAAACCTCTGTTATCATCACAACAGCCCTAACAGAACACGGGGGAGGACCGTGTCCTGCCGTCTATTTTGAGCATCTTTATTTGATTTTCTTGAGAGGGAAGCGAGCGAGGATGAGGGAGGGGTTGGTTTGGATAGAGAAGCCCTCACATTTGATGCGGTTATGTAATGTACAAAATAAGGAAAAGGGGAGGAGGGGGGGTGGTATGATTCCTTTTAGCACAGCAAAAAATATCCTTGAGCTTCTGTGTTGGGCTTTAAATCTGCTCAATCTGATTAGCAGTGCCGTGTCTTTGTTTTCTATTTTGAGGAGGTGATTATTAATTAGGAGCAGTTTATTATGTCAGAGGGTTTATTCTCAACTTCTGTCATGTGATGTGTGCGGCAGGCCAATCACTCCTCGAACAAACGAACACACACTCCTATAACATGTATGAAATTCACTCCTTTCACTCACCATCTCTCAAAGCCAGAGGAGTTTCATGCATGCAGAGTTTCAGACTATCTCCCCTCCCCCAAATCGGGGAAAAGGCTCAACCAGGAGGAGCCTCCTGAAGAGCTGCAGATACCTGCAAGGAGTGTGATGTGATTTGGATGCCCCCCAACAAATGCATAATGATGGAATTTAAAATCCCCGATCAATTCCTGCTTGGAAGATATGTAGCTAAATCCAGGAAGAGTTAGCTTATCTTAGCTTAGCTTAGCACAAACACTGGAAGTAGGTGGAGGTGAAGCCATCCTCTGGACGTTTTGCTTGAATCTAAAATGAACCACAACCTTAACGAGTAAAGAGCAGGTGGTGATAAACAGCCGAGCAGAGAGTTGCACAGTCTGCAGCTCTGAAGCAGGCAGAAGGTGGGAGGTGTGTTTTCACTCCAAATATGTTTTAGTGTTTTGGCTCCGGGTCAGTAGAAAGTGACCTCGTGCTGCGGCGTCCCGTCTCCCCCCGTGTTGACCTGGAGTAGATAAAGTGGCTGCCAGCTTTTTTCAGCTCCGTGTTCCCTTTCACCATCTGTCACTCGTGTTTGCTGCATACCACATGCACTCTGTTTTTTCTTCATCCAGTAATGTTCTCTGAAGCTCCTTATCTCTTTATATCAGGTGCGGTTGACTTGACTTTTAACGTTCTTCTTCTTCTCATAATCTCTGCTGAGGAGACGGGGACAAACAATAACAACCGGCATGACTTCTGTGTTTTTCATTTTATTTCTTCATCCTGCAGATTTTCTCACGTCTGCAGAGGGGTTAGCTTCTTTTTGTCTTAGCGGTTTGTTGCTATCGACTTGTCCTGTGTAGAAGGAGGTTGATCGAGTTGCTGCATAGCTTACATATTGAATGACTCGTGTTTTATGAAGCGATTTAAAAAAAAAAAAAAAAAAAAATTTAAACTTGCCACCCCTGCACCAAGTTGGACTAACCAAGTCAAAAAGGTTCTGGACACGGACCCTGAAGAGAGAAAAAAAGGAAAGTGAATACTGGACTTTAAATCACTATGTAGTCAAAAAAAAGTACCCCGATTATATGAAGATGTAGGGTTGGAATTGCTCGTTATGGTGCGGCTGTGGCTCAGGTGGGAGAGTCCGTCGGGGGGGGTTTCAACCTCCGGCTCCTGCAGCGACATGTCCGATGTGTCCTTGGGCAAGACACTTAACCCTGAATTGCTCCTGCTGCTTTGTCGCCAGCGTGTGAATGAATGGGTTAATTACTTGTGATGGTCACTTCACACAGCAGCCTCTACCATCAGCGTGTGAATGTGACGGTGTGAAAGTGCGTTGAGTAGTCAGAAGACCAGAAAAGAACTAACAGGCTCAAGAACATTTACCTTAAATAAACATATTATTATAATAATGATCAGGTTTTATTGGCTGACTCTCTCCTGTGTGTTTCTCTTCAGGGGGCGGGACTTAAAGAAGCAGCACGAGCAGCGAGTGTACGAGCGCGAGATGCAGAGGATCACCCTGCCGCTGTCTGCCTTCTCCAACCCGACGTGCGAGCTGGTGGACGAGAACACCATCGTCATCACGGCGGAGCACGACACCGACCCGGCCCTGGACAGCGTGGAGGGCGGGGACCCTCTTATGGGGGGGCAACAAGCCGGTACCCCGGGAGCGTGAGCAGGGGGGCGGGGTTAGTCCTCCCAAACGGGGGACTCTGAACATGTTTTCTGTTGGACCAAAAAACACACACACTTCTTTTTTCCCCTTGCTCTGATTTCAAGGAGCGGGAGAACAGTGTTGACTCCAAAGACTTGAACTGAATGCTGTGACCTTTGTGACCCCCCTTTTCTTCTCTCTCCATCAGAGACACAAACCACACGAGCTAACACACCATTGAACCTGCATTAACACCTCGAGACCACGACGAGGTCTTTAAAAGTCATATTTGATACATTTATAGCCATGAGGATGAGATCTTTGCTTCTCTTTTTTAACGCAGTGTGAGACGTGTTTATCGTGGTTCGTGATGAAAACGTCTTCACACAGAGAGACGGTGTTTTAAAGGAAGGGAGAACATGACTTCATGAGTGTGTCCATGTGGAGAAAAGACATCCACAGGAAGTGTTGGTTACATGATAAGATGAATATAAGTTGTTTTTTGTTTCTGTTTTGACCCGCTGGCTGTGCCGAGGGCGACGCCGCCTGAAGGTGTGTGTGTGTATAAAGACTGTTTAAAGACCTCCTCTGAACCAGGAAGAGGCAACGTGAGGTTAAAAACAAAAAAAAAAACAGCAACAAGCCAACTGAAGACGAGGGAAACTGCCTTAGCATGATACTTCTGAATGTATCCGTGTATCTTTTCCCCCGGATGATTCCTCCTCCTCTTTGTACTCCAGTTACACGCCGACGCCGACGTAAAGCATGACGGCGATCATCGGCAACGCGTCAAAAGAGGACTCGCCATCGTCTCCCACAGGTTAAAGGAGTGACAGGAAAAAAAACAAAAACAAAGAGTGCTCTCAGGAAGCATGAGAGACAGTAGAGAAGTCCCAGACAGAAATGATGGAATATAAAAAAAACCAAGAAAAAAGAAAAGCACTGCCACAGCACGGAGCAGACGGGACGTTTTGTGGTGTTTTGCAGAGCAGGGCTGTGATTGGGTGACGTGCTGCACACGCCCGTGTCTCACATTACATTCAGACCTTTGAGTTATGCACTTGATGCTTCAGGAATGAAGTAGAATAGAAACCCGTTCCAAAGTTTGAAGTTCACTCGTTCAGAAAACAATCAAAAACATGAATGCATGCACGTGGTCACCTGCTGTATGTTTGTGTTTTTTAAGAACTACTGAATAAAGACGACATTTTAAAATCATCTGCACACATTCGAGTCAGGTCATCACTCCAGGTGATCTCGTTTCACTGACCTTTGGTTACTACTGCTCTTTCATGTTGAAGTGTGCCGGTTGTTATTATTTCATGATGTTTTTGCAAAGTGTTCAGATTAATGCTGTTCAGCACTTTCACTAAGTGTGTGTTTGTATGGATGCAGAGTTTCACTGCTGGGACTGAAATAAAAAGTCAAACACACAGACTCTACGATGAGTTTATTTTTAATTCTCAAGAACTGCCCTCAATGTTGTGCTTTGCCTCTGGTCACTTCCTGTCAGCACCTGTGTGTCCAATCAGACTCAAAGCTGATCGTTTGCTCTTACTGACATTGTTCCCTTTTTTCTAGATCCTTGCTTGTGTTGTTCTTTCTCTCTGATGTACGTCGCTTTGGATAAAAGAGTCTGCTAAGTGAACTGTAGAATTTTTAGGGCTCATTGTTAAAAACAGTGAATATTCAATTCAATTCAAATTCAAAAAACTTTATTTGTCCCCAGGGGGCAATTCAAAGGCTGAAGCTTTGTATACAAACATATGAAGCTAGACATTTTTTCAGGGTCGTCCAAAAAAATCCCCACATGTAGACAAAACCAGAAAAGGTGCAGCAGGTCTTCAATTTCAGGTTTACAGAAGCGAATAGGACTGGAAACCTTTTGGTGTCTGATTATTTCGATTTTGATTCTTTGGGTCATTGAGAATCTCTTTTCAATTCAAAACGAGTCTGGAGTCAGGATTCAAAGTCTTTCTTTTTTTTAAAGAGTCCATACTTCAGGATCTACTCCAGTCACCATGTGAGACCGGCTGAATTTCATTTTGCTCTATTTGACATTCTACTGAGTTAAAGAGATAGCTTTAACACTTAGCAGGGAGTGACTGATTAGCCCAAAAA